>NC_057809.1:173871386-174063172 GCF_018294505.1 Triticum aestivum
GAAAAGGCCCAGAGCCTGTGAAGAAGGCGAATGCCTGTGAAGCTGTCGCGTTTTGGAAAAGGCCCAGAGCCTGTGAAGAAGGCGAATGCCTGTGAAGCTGTCGCGTTTTGGAAAAGGCCCAGAGCCTGTGAAGAAGGTGAATGCCTATGAAGCTGTCGCATTTTGGAAAAGGCCCAGAGCCTATGAAGAAGGCGAATGCCTGTGAAGCTGTCGCCTTTTGGAAAAGGCCCGGAGCCTGTGAAGAAGGCCAACGCCTGTGAAGCTCGCCGCCCGTCACACTCTCACGTAATAATGAGTTGGGGCTGTACATGCCCCGGAGTCTCAGGAGCGCCAGCCTCAGGCCCTGGGGCTCCCTCCCACGCCCAGTGGCAGCACTTAGCTCCGCGCTAGTGAGAAGACGTCGAAGACTAGATTAGGTGCCGGACGCGGCTTTTCATTTGCTTTCCGCAGTTGGCTTGTTCCTTCTCATTCGAAGTTTTATTGAAGTTGTTGCCGTCTTTGGCTTGTGGTTCTTCGACTTTTCACTCTCCTGCCTCGAATTCTCTTATGCAAGGCCTCGCGAGGGGGGACTGCCGAGCGCCCTCGCGAGTGTCCCCGTCCTAATCATTCAAAGGGTTCGCGACCTGGGTCCATTACAGGAGCACCCCTCCAGTCCGTGCCCCACGGGCATCGCGACACGAACACAGGGCCTAGGTCGCTCGCCCCGCCCCATGGCTGGGGCCGGGAACTATCCACACGCGGGCACGTAGCCGGAAGGCACGATAACGGAAGCAAAACGATGATTAACAGCAATAACCCAAACACGCCCCCACGGGGCTCCACACTACTGTCTTTTTTATGCAGGAAAAAAGGAAAAGAAAGAACAGATCAGGCGCAGCTCGCCTCACACCGGCCTGCAGGGAAGACTCAAGCTGCCTCTGGGGCCCAGGCAGACTCCCTCTCGCGCTTCACCGGGGCGCGACGGCGGGCGGACACGCTACCACCTCCCAAGCAGATGCGGCGGCGTGGAGGCTGATCGCGGCCACCGCTGGAAGAGTCGCCGCCTGAAGAAGAACCGGAGAAGCTTGGGGAACCCTGAGCGCTGCTAGTCACGTGAGCGCTGTCTTCTCCATCGTCACCGGAGCTGGGTTCCCGGCCACGGTCGTCGTCCTCGGGGCAGCACCCTGCGTGGCGACCATCTTCCCCAATCACCCTCACGTAGAGGGTGGCATCGCCGTCAAACTTGAAGTGCAGGGTGCAACGACGGCTCAGGCCACGCGCGCGGGCAAATGTCTGCCAACCGTGGGCCAGGGCCAGGCTCCCGGCTGCGGAGACCTCCAGTGAAACCCATGAGGCCCGGCTGCAGCAGCTGTCGGCCTGAAGCCAGAGGCCGCCCGGGGCGTCGTCCAGGAGCTCGCCGAGGAGGAAGCGAAGAAGCGGAAGCCGGGTGCTAGTCGGCTCTGCCGACCACACGACGAACTCCGGCAGCACCTCTGCAGCGCGAAAGCACGGCCTAGGGGGACGCGCGACCGGAGCGCGCCCCCCGGCCGCAGCAATCCGCTCGTCGCCGCGCTGGAAATCATCTCCACGGCCGCGGGGAGCTGCCGAGGTAGCCACAGGATGTTTGCGAGGGCGCCCTCAGCCGCGCTTGGGCGGGGGAGAGGCAGGCTCAACTTGGTGAGCATTCCCCTTCTTTGCGGCCGAGAACCTCCTCGACGGGGCCATGAAGAAGAAGGAGAAGCAAGGGGGGATGAACTAGAAGGGCGCGCGCCGTTCCGTACTTATGGCCGGCGAAGGCCAACTGTCGACCTCCATGATCGCAGGTAATCATGACCCGCTTTGCATGCAGGGACTTGTCCAATCCGTGCAGTTGCCGAGGCGCCATGAGAAAGTGGAGACGCCCACGTCCAATCAACCGCCACAAGGCACCCGAGGCCGCAGGCTGTTAGGACCCGTGGCGCTTCGCTCTTGCTCTTCCACCTCCCTACACAGCCAAGTCCGGGCGCGCCTCGGGCCCGGGGGCTACTGTCGGTGTTCTGGGAATGGGGGTCCCCAGACTTGCCTGCCTGCGGCCTGCGGCATGGCTCAAAAGGGAGCCCAGCAGGGCCCATCTTCATCAACACAATCCCAAGACCCTCGCGAGGGGCCAAGCCTCGCGGGGCGGACGACGCGGAGCTTCCTCAAGCACGGCCTCATTAGGCTGGCTTGCGAGGAGGTGGAGAGATCAAGGCAGGGTACCTCACGAGGTGCCCGTGACGCAAGCCATGACGACCAAAGGCGCCAGGCGGGTGCCAGCCCGCGCAGCGTCCTCCTTTCCACTTTGGTGCAAAGGGGGCAAGCGCAGCCGCGGAGTACCGAGGCGTCAGGCAAAGGTTGCCATTTCGGTGCAACAAGAGTAAGACCAGGAGGACTGCAAGACGGAGGTCATCATGGAGCCCAAGATGGCGTCACCACCAAAGCTTTGTGCAGACGAAGAGTACTTTTGTCAGGATAGCTGGTACTAGCTGTCCCCCTTCAAATTAGCCCGCCATTGTTGGATCCCTTCCTGCTCGATATTTGGGAAGAGGACCAGGGCCTCTATAAATAGGACCAGCCACCCACAGAACAAGGGGAGGAGAGAGAGGGAGGAAAAAGAGGAGATGACGAGAGAAGGGGGAAGAGAGGAGAGAATCAGAATCAGAGAGAGAGAGAGAGAAGGGTGACTGAACTCCTCCCAGCAGTTCATCGCCCCAGCCAAGAGCAGACCCTCGCGAGGCTGTTCTTCCTTGTATTGTTCATCATCATCAGCCCAAGAGGCAATCCACCACACCACACACTGGAGTAGGGTATTACACCACAACGGTGGCCCGAACCAGTATAAACCCTGTGTCATTTGTGTTGTTCTTTCCATAGCTTAGATCTTAGCGAGGCGGAGGGGTGCATGTAGGTAGGAGGCGAAATCTCCATGCGCACCCTATTGTTCGAACCTCAAGGGTCTGCCGGAACCCGAAATCCGACAGTCACCGGCATGGATTTGTTGGAGGTGTTCCTTAGTCGGCACATCCAACCACTCCAGGCCCGCGACCACTCCATGTGGATGTACTCCGGTTCTGGCGACACCGCTCGGGTTCATCCAGAGGAGGTGTCGGCCGAAATAGTGGCCCAATGGCTAACGAGCATCACCGGAAACAAGGACAACCCCAGGGGCGCCAGGAGAGTCGACCCTTTCAGCAACAGCAACCAGCCAGACAAGGTTTGGCCGATATGACCGATTGCATTTGAATGCGTTTTCCGACTATTTGTTAATCCGATTGATTTCCACTCGACTTCTTGTCTTGTAGATTTACACAGAGATGTACTCGATGCCCAATGGTGAACAAGCTCTGGAGCAGGACCATGAGGGAGAGGACAGCATGGAGGAGAGCGGTGAATGGTAGTCACCAGACGACGATGATGAAGATGAGAGCGACGAGTCGGACGATGAGGAGGTAGTCGACTCACCGCCTCATTCAGAACGTTGATCCAAGAAACGCCATGATCCCGTGGGCAGGCGCAGTAAGGCTGTGGCCTCGAGCGTTCCATCTCAAAAGCGTGCTCGGTCTTCGACTCCAGAACAGGCTAAGAAAGTCATCAAGTAGCCCAAGATCAATCCCTTGAAGGCCCGGAAGACCTTGCCTAAGATCAAGATGGATGTTCCTGTTGCTTCTAGGTAAACATTCTTCCCATGTTTCTTTGCTTCAACTGATTCCCCTGTCTTGACCGAGTGGATGATGAACTTTTCCAGCCCGGCCTCCACCGCGACTGATATGGATATCGACAAGGTCCCAGATGATGAGGAAACCGATGATGCAGCTACCTCCAAAGCCAGTAAGTCCGCCCAACTCGAATTCATTCGGTCGACTGGAGTGTTCGTCAGTTGTCTCTCTGATTTTTCTTGTTTTCAGCAGCTCCACGAGATGTTGTTGTGCTTCCGGATGATGAAGAAGAAGTGCCTCTGAGGGAAAGGAGGAGGAGGGACCACTGACTGAGCAGGAAAGCGCCCGAGGTTCAGGTTCCTCAGTCGACACTGATGCCTGGGATGGCGGTCGAGCGATCCGCAGATCCGGCTCGCACCAACGTCACTTTCGCTATCCCGTTGTTAGATGACTGTCCATCAGGGTCAGCTTCTTAGACCCCTGCTGCTCCAGTACAACTCTGTAAGTGCATCTAGTGCCACCCCTAGTTGGTTTTAGAGTATTGACGACAAACCTAGTTGAGGGAATAATGTGTTTGTGAGAATTGCAGGATAACACAGGTAGAAGTCCCTCATTGATTCGGTTTTCCTACCAGAGATGACCCCTAAAAATGTAAGAAGACATTGAAGTCAAAGGTGGTATGTGAAGACATTCACATTGAAGACTATGACAAGAGAAGACATCGCATGAAGACTATGGAGCGCGAAGACTTAGTTCTTTCATCGTTCTTTTTCTTCTTTGTTGAGTCATAGGAACCACCGTACTGTTAAGTGGGGTCTGAGTGAACCAGTCAAAATGAGTGAGGGAGTCCTGGATTAGGGGGTTTTCGGATAGCCGGACTATACCTTCAAGCCGGCCTCCTGGACTATGAAGATACAAGATTGAAGACTTCGTTCCGTGTCCGGATGGGACTTTCCTTGGCGTGGAAGGCAAGCTTGGTGATGCGATATTCAAGATCTCCTACCATTGTAACCGACTCTGTGTAACCCTAACCCTATCCGGTGTCTATATAAACCGGAGGGTTGTAGTCCGTAGGACAGAATCAGCTCCATACACAACAATCATACCATAGGCTAGCTTCTAGGGTTTAGCCTCCTTTATCTCGTGGTAGATCTACTCTTGTACTACCCATATCATCAATATTAATCAAGCAGGAGTAGGGTTTTACCTCCATTGAGAGGGCCCGAACCTGGGTAAAACAAAGTGTCCCCTGTCTCTTGTTACCATCCGGCCTAGACGCACAGTTCGGGACCCCCTACCCGAGATCCACCAGTTTTGACACCAACATTGGTGCTTTCATTGAGAGTTCCTCTGTGTCGTCGCCTATAGGCCTGATGGCTCCTTCGATCTTCAACAACGATGCGGTCCAGGGTGAGACTTTTCTCCCCGAACAGATCTTCGTCTTCGGCGGCTTCGCACTGCGGGCCAACTCGCTTGGCCACCTTGAGCAGATCGAAAGCTACGCCCCTGGCCATCAGGTCAGGTTTGGAAGCCTAAACTACACGGCTGACATCCGCGGAGACTTGATCTTCGACAGATTCGAGCCACAGCCAAGCGTGCCGCACCGTCTCGATGGGCAGGATATAGCTCTACCGCCGAACAGCGCCTTGGAGGCCGCACACGCATCGGTTTCGACCATTGATTCGGAACCTACTGCGCCGATTGAGGATCAGCGGTTGGACGCTGCCTCAGGGGCTGCGATCTTAGAGGTGATCGAGCCGAACCCCAGCCCCGCACTCCGCATGGCCCGTGACTCCGAGGAGCCGGATTCCTCTCTGAACTCCGAGCCCCCCGCGCCCCTGCCAATCGAATCCGATTGGGCACCGGTAATGGAGTTCACCGCAGTGGACATCTTTCAGCATTCACCTTTTGGTGACATCCTGAATTCTCTTAAGTCTCTCTCTTTATCAGGAGAGCCCTGGCCGGTCTACGGTCAGCAAGGGTGGGATACGGACGGTGAGGAAATTCAAAACCCACCCACCACCCACTTTGTAGCCACTGTCGATGATTTAACCGACATACTTGACTTCGCCTCCGAAGACATCGACGGCATGGACGACGATATAGGAGACGAACATGAACCAGCACCTGTAGGGCGCTAGAAAGCCACCTCGTCATACGACATATACATGGTGGATACTCCAAAAGACGGAGATGGCGATGGAACAGTGGGGGATGACGCCCCCAAGAAACAGCCAAAGCGCCAGCGTCAGCGGCGCCGCTCTAAATCCCGCCATAGCAAAAACGGTGATTCCGGCATGGGAGATAATACTACTCTGGCTAGCGCCGAAGAACACCCACCCCAGCAAGATTCGGCACAGGAAGATGGAGAAGCCAGCCCTCATGAGAGAGCGGTAGACCAAGAGGTCGAGGATGATAACTATACGCCTCCCTCCGAAGACGAGGCAAGCCTCGATGACGACGAATTCGTCATACCATCAGACCCCGCCAAGCAAGAGCGTTTTAGACGCAGGCTTTTAGCCACGGCAAGCAGCCTCAAGAAAAAGCAGCAGCAGCTTAGAGCTGCCCAAGATTTGCTAGCTGACAGATGGACTGAAGTCCTTGCGGCCGAAGAGTATGAACTCGAGCGCCCCTCCAAGAGTACCCGAAGCGCAGGCCGCTACCCCGATCAGAGGAGGAAGCACCTACATCACCAGCGCATGACATGGCAGACCGGCCACCCCGTGGCCACGACAGAGAGGCCTTTCAGCCCTCTACCCAAGCCATGCCCCGACGCCGCACAACTAAGGCACGGGAAAATGCGCCCGACCTGCGAAACATACTGGAGGATAAGGCAAGACAGACAAGATCGATCTACGGATCATGCAGGCACCCTACGGCAGGTGACAATGATCTTCACTCCGGATACAACAAATCCGGCCGGGCCGAACACAACAGACATAGCTCTTCTGAGCTACATCGTGATATAGCCCAGTACAGAGGCGCCGCACACCCGCTATGCTTCACGAATGAAGTAATGGATCATAAAATCCCAGAGGGCTTCAAACCCGTAAACATCGAATCATACGATGGCACCACAGACCCGGCGGTATGGATTGAGGACTATCTCCTTCATAACCACATGGCACGCGGCGATGATCTACACGCCATCAAGTACCTCCCGCTCAAACTTAAAGGACTGGCCCGGCATTGGCTTAACAGCTTGCCAGCAGACTCAATCGGTTCTTGGAAGGACCTGGAAGCCGCATTCCTCGATAACTTCCAGGGCACTTACGTGTGGCCGCCGGATGCCGACGACTTAAGCCACATAATTCAGCAGCCAGAAGAATCAGCCAGACAATACTGGACGCGGTTCCTAACAAAGAAAAACCAGATAGTCGACTGTCCGGACGCAGAGGCCCTAGCAGCCTTCAAGCATAACATCCGCGATGAGTGGCTTGCCCGGCACCTGGGACAGGAAAACCCGAAATCCATGCCAGCCCTCACGACACTCATGACCCGCTTTTGCGCGGGAGAGGACAGCTAGCTAGCTCGCAGTAACAACTTATCAAAGAACCCTGGTAATTCAGATACCAAGGACAAAAGTGGCAGGACACGTCGGAACAAACAAAAACGCCGCGTTAACAGCGACAGCAATGAAGACACGGCAGTCAATGCCGGATTCAGAGGCTATAAATCCGGTCAGCGGAAAAAGCCATTCAAAAAGAATACTCAGGGCCCGTCCAGTTTGGACCGAATACTCGATCGCTTGTGCCAGATAGATGGCACCCCCGAAAAGCTAGCCAATCACACTAACAGGGATTGTTGGGTGTTCAAGCAGGCAGGCAAGTTAAGAGCCGAAAACAGATACAAGGGGCTGCATAGCGATGACGAGGAGCCCAAGCCGCCGAACAACAATGGACAGAAGGGTTTTCCCCCACAAGTGCGGACGGTGAACATGATATACGCAACCCACATTCCCAAGTGGGAGCGGAAGCGTGCGCTGCGGGACGTATACGCGATGGAGCCAGTTGCGCCAAAGTTCAACCCGTGGTCCTCCTGCCCGATCACCTTTGATCAAAGGGACCATCCCACTAGCATCCGTCATGGCGGCTTCGCCACATTGGTTCTCGACCCAATCATCGACGGATTTCACCTCACAAGAGTCCTCATGGACGGAGGCAGTAGCCTGAACCTGGTTTATCAGGACATAGTGCGGAAAATGGGCATAGATCCCTCAAGGATCAAACACACAAGAACGACCTTTAAAGGCATCATACCAGGTGTAGAAGCCAACTGTACAGGCTCAGTAACACTTGACGTGGTCTTTGGATCCCCGGATAATTTTGGAAGCGAAGAGTTAATCTTCGATATAGTCCCGTTTCGCAATGGCTATCACGCCCTGCTCGGACGAACCGCATTCGCAAAATTCAATGCGGTGCCGCACTACGCATATCTCAAACTCAAGATGCCAGGCCCTCGAGGAGTAATCATGGTCAACGGAAACAGGGAACGCTCCTTCCGTACGGAGGAGCATACGGCGGCTCTCGCAGTGGAGGTACAAAGTAGCCTTCTTCGGCAATTCCCCAGTCCGGCCATTAAAAAGCCAGACACTGCCAAGCGCGCCCGGAGTAACCTACAGCAGGACCGCCTGGCACACTCTAAGCAAGCGTAGCAATACGGCCCCAACCCCAGCTTTCACGACCTAGCGAAACCAGTACCTCGCGTACATAACTACGCCCTTGAAATACCATGGGCACAGGGGAAGGGGCACAATAACGGCACGCCCAAAATACGGCTTAAAATGTACCAGGGGCTGCCGCATTCTTTTTCTTTTCTTACTTTCGGGACTCCATACTTCGGACAACCTGTTCGGCAATTCGACTGCCGCACAAACGATGCAAGATCCAGGGAGGCAGACAAGCCATGCCGCATTATGGAATCCCCAGGTGGTCTCCGTTACGAGCGGTATACCTATTTTAAATAAAATTCCGCGGCCTTTCCCTGGTCAGGACATACTGAATAGTCCAAATATCTTTTGCTTACCGCACTATTTGTATCGTTTGGCTTTGATAAACAGCCTCTCCATAAACAATGCTTAGCTTTTTGTCTATTTTTTGCATTACTTTTTTCATATATATGTTCATCAATGACATGTTGCACCCGTACACTGTGGTACGGCAAGTACGCCAGGGGCTTCAGTACCCTTCAATATGGCGTGAGAAGTCCGTACACTTTCACAATTGCGGCACCCCGAACTTATAGCACTATATGCATCGGCTCCGAATCATGATTTGGGTCAATAGTTGGGTTTGCCCGGCTCCTATGTTTTGGTGCCTTACGTTCCGCTATATCGGCTAAGGTAGCACTAGGAGAACCACTGCGATTGTGCCCCGGTTGAGCTGGGTTAAGCACCTCAGTGGAGAAAGCTAAAACTGACTGTCATGATGAGGCGAGAGACCGGTCGCTGTTCGAGAGGTTTTTCGAGTCCCTAAAGGATTCTGCCACTTCGAGCGAGGAGCTGGATAACCCCAGCCAAGGCGTGGATAGCGCCCCGAACTCGGTCTTCCGAACTAGGGGCTTCGCCGAAATTTAAAATTATAACGTTCTATGGCTAAGTGAGAGTGTTCAAGCATTATAGTCTGATTGCCTGATTCGCTGTGCTGAGCGCCTCCCTCGAAGGACCCAACTATGGGAAAAAGAGTGCTCAGGTTTATCCCCGAACACCCCAGCACTAGTGGCATGGGGGCAGAAGCCGACAACTGGCCATCTCTCAAATTTTTGATAAACAGCCGCACAGAAAATAATATTTTAAATTCAACAAGCATTGCTTAAGCGCCTATGAACAAGTTTTCAGCGCATAGGATAAAAATGAGCGAGTTTATTCAAAAATTACATCCTTGGTACATTCATCTGCCACAAGGCAGGCACCCATAAGAACATCCTTGTACTAGTTCTCGGGCTTGCGATGCTCCTTCCCCGGTGGTGGCCCGTCCTTCACAAGCTTCTCACCGTCTAGCTTACCCCAGTGCACCTTTACACGAGCAAGGGCCCTACGGGCACCTTTGATGCAGACGGAACGCTTGATGACCTCGAGCCTTGGATAGGCCTCCACTAGCCGCCGCACCAGCCCGAAGTAGCTCCCAGGCAGGGCCTCTCTGGGCCACAGCCGAACTATGAAGCCCTTCATGGCCTATTCGACCGCCTTGTGGAGTTCGACCAGCTGTTTTAGCTGGTCGCTCAAGGGCACAGGGTGTTCGGCCTCAGCATACTGAGACCAGAACACCTTCTCCGTCGAGCTGCCCTCTTCAGCTTGGTAGAATGCGGCGGCATCGGATACGCTGCGGGGAAGATCTGCGAATGCCCCTGGAGAACTCCGGATTCGGGTAAGTAACAAGTAGTTTACTTTTATATTTCTGCTTTGCATAAAGAATGCCTTACCCGCTGCTATCTTATTCATATCCTCCAACTCTCGGAGGGCCTATTGGGCTTCGGCCTTGGCGGACTTGGCAGTCTCAAGGGCCGTCGCGAGATCGGATGCTTGGGTCTTTGACTCAAGCTCCAAACTCTCATGTTTTTTCATGAGAGCCTGAAGCTCTTGCTGCACCTCGCCGACCTGAGCCCCAAGTTTCTCTCGCTCGGTGCGCTCCACGGCCGTTTTCTTTTCGGCCTTGGACAGCGCCTGCTTGAGGGTCGCCACCTCAGTCGTGGCCCCTACAATAAGCAGTACAATCCTGTTATTTTTTGCAATCACGCCTCTCTATAGGCACCTTTTTATAAGGTATTTCTTACCTTCTTTCTCCTCGAGCTGTCGCTTGGCATGGCCGAGCTCTTGCTCGGACCGCTCGAGCCCCTGCTTTAGGGTACCCACCTCCGCAGTCAGTGCGGCGGTGGCTAGCAGCGAAGCCTGCATACGCATATTGACACTTTATTGTTAGACTCCTGCGAAATTTAATAGATCCTCTATTCGGCTTTTCTTTCCGAACGCCAAACAGAGCATCAGGGGCTACTGTCTATGCGGTAATATTTTACATATTTTTACTTACCTCAAAGCCTGTTAGGAGGCTAGCGCAAGCTTCATTCAGCCCGCTTTTGGCAGACTGAACCTTCCGGATCACCGCACTCATAATAGTACGGTGCTCCTCGTCGATGGAGGCACCTTCAAGCACCTCCAGCAGATTATCCGGCACCTCCGGTTGGACGGGGGCTGCCGGCTCAGAAGGCTGGCTCCTCCTCGAAGGAGTTCGCCTGCCGCGGTCCGGAATCGTTGAAGATTCCGGCACGGGTCCGGCTTAAAGCCGGACTTGGAGCCCTGGGGGGTCTTGTCCCCTTCACTCCTGGGGTCCGGGAGGTCGCCTTGCGGCTCCTCCAGGACCACCTCCTCCTGCCCCGAAGCTCGTTGCGACGCCACTTCGGCGTCATCCGCAGTGCGGGGGGAGACAGCGGGCGGAACAGAGTTCACGTTCGATGAATCCAGGGAGCCGCTCGACGACTCGTTGAGTTCGGCCCGGGGCGGGCTGCATGATTATATTCGACGTTAGGGAAAGCTGTGCAACAAAAGAAATATCATGAGTTACTCTAGTATCTGAACACTTACGATTTCGCCAGACGCCTGGCCCTGTCCGGCCACTCCTCTTCGCCCTCGTCGGCGTCAGGGGCGTAGTCCGGCGGAGGGGTTTTCCTCTTCTTGGACCCTTCGCCCCCCCCCCCTCTGGGGTGGCCTTCCTTTTCTTTCCTTCCCCCGCTGGAGGGGGAGAGGTTTCTTCTTCCTCCTCGTTTTCACGGGAAGAGGGCATCTCGGACTCGTCAGATGACGAGTCCGACACCACCACGTTACGGGTACTCTTCCGGGTCCCCGTGGTCTTCTTCTTCTTGGCCTTCTTTTCCGGCACCACATAAGGCGCCGGAGCCAGCAGCTTCACTAGTAGAGCTGGGGCTGGGTCTTCGGGCAGCGGAGCCGGACAGTTAATTGGTTCGGCTACCGCCCGCCAAGCCTGTCAAAGGTAAGGGAGTTTAGATCCCACACAGAGTCAATCTATGAAAAAATCTCAACATCCTGTAAAAGGTGTAGATGGCATACCTTGCTAGCGTGACGCTGCAAGCTGTATCCGCGGTCCTCGGAAGCGGATGCGGGAGCCTCGGCGCCCTTGAATAGCATCTTCCAGGCATCCTCGTACGTTGTGTCGAAGAGCCCACTGAGGGTTTGATGCTGCGCCGGGTCGAACTCCCACAGATTGAAATCCCGTTGTTGGCACATGAGGATCCGGCGGACGAGCATAACCTAGATTATAATAACTAGCCGGACTGGCTTGTTTACCAGGGACCGGATGCATGTTTGCAATCCGGCTACCTCTTCCTCGTCGCCCCACGACAGGCCCGTCTCTTTCCAGGACACAAGCCGCGTGGGGGGTCCGGATCGGAACTCAGGGACCGCAGTCCATTCCGGATCGCATGGCTCGGTGATATAAAACCACCCGAATTGCCATCCCTTTAGGGTCTCCACGAAAGAGCCCTCGAACCATAGGGCGTTGGCCATCTTGCCCGCCATGGCGCCTCCGCACTCCGCCTGGCTGCCGCTCACCACCTTGGGCTTGACGTTGTAAGTCTTGAGCCAGAGGCCGAAATGGGGGCAGACGCGGAGACAGGCCTCACACACGATGATAAACGCCGAGATGTTGAGGATGAAGTTCGGAGCCAAATCGTGGAAATACAGGCCGTAGTAGAACATGAGCCCCCGGACAAATGGGTGGAGTGGAAAACCCAGTACATGGAGGAAGTGGAGGAGAAATACCACCCTCTCATGGGGCCTTGGGGTGGGGATAAGCTGCCCCTCCTCGAGAAGCCGGTGCGCGATGTCCTTGGACAGATACCCGGCCTTCCTTAGCTTCTTGATTTTGCCCTCCGTAACGGTGGAGACCATCCACTTGCCTCCCGCTCCGGACATTGCTGGAGAAGGTTGAGGTGGGATGTGCGGGCTTGGGCGCTGGAGCTTGGGTGCGCGAGACATGGGTAGGCAAGAGAGGAAGAAGGCGTAGGTAAATAGGGTGGATCCTTATCCCCTTATATAGGCGGATGCGATTATGCGTCCCCACCTGCCTAGTAAAACGCGCTTGCCTCCCGAGCGCCGTGATAAATGGCGCGGTTGGGTTACCCACGTCCGTATTAATGAGAATCCCGTAAAAAGGGTACACGATCTCTGCTTCAACAAGACGTGCCAAGGAAACCGCCTCGCAAAACATGCTGAGGTGGGAAAGTAAAAACGATTCGAGTAAAAGACTTGGCTGTAGTGTGATGGCGCACTGCAGAATACGTCAGCAGATTTGATTTGTGTTAATATTATTCTCTCTATGGCAATATGTGGAAACTTATTTTTCAGAGCCGGACACTATTCTTGGTGATTACAATCTTCTATGAAGGACTTGGAGGAGGAACCCGCCTTGCAATGCCGAAGACAATTTGCACGCCTGACTCGTCGTCATTGAAGCCTGGTTCAGGGGCTACTGAGGGAGTCATGGATTAGGGGGTGTTCGGATAGCTAGACTATACCTTCAAGCCGGACTCCTGGACTATGAAGATACAAGATTGAAGACTTCGTTCCGTGTCCGGATGGGACTTTCCTTGGCGTGGAAGGCAAGCTTGGCGATGTGATATTCAGATCTCCTACTATTGTAACCGACTCTGTGTAACCCTAACCCTATCCGGTGTCTATATAAACCGGAGGGTTGTAGTCCGTAGGACAGAATCAACTCCATACACAACAATCATACCATAGGCTAGCTTCTAGGGTTTAGCCTCCTTGATCTCGTGGTAGATCTACTCTTGTAGTACCCATATCATCAATATTAATCAAGCAGGAGTAGGGTTTTACCTCCATCGAGAGGGCCCGAACCTGGGTAAAACAAAGTGTCCCCTATCTCCTGTTACCATCCGGCCTAGACGCACAGTTCGGGACCCCCTACCCGAGATCCGCCGGTTTTGACACCGACAATGACTGAAGTGATGCTTAACCAAAATCCTATGTCTTCAAGTGAAGACTATGAGAGCAAATCTTGTCCAGAGTTGGATAAGTCAGCTTTGCTTGTAGCTCAAGTAAAGTTGCCATGTGTGTTTGAAATCTAACCGTTGGAACACGTGTCAGTTCCTTAGTGACCAAGGGTCATTTCGGACAAATTAGGTCGGGTTGCCTAGTGGCTATAAATAGCCCACCCCCTACAACCATAAACGGTTGGCTGCTCAGAGTTAGTGCATGGCTTTTGTCGTTTGAGAGCAACCCACCTTGAAGCCTTTGAGAGAGAATTCCTTGCGAGGATAAAGCCCTAAACACCCAAAGCCAAAGAGTGTTAGGCATCACTTAAGTCTTCCTGTCTGTGTGATCTGAAGACTTATTACACTTGAGGACTGTGAATCCTCCAGCCGGTTAGGCGTCGCGTTCTGAGCATCCAAGAGTCATTGTGGATCGCCGGTGAACGAAGTCTGTGAAGGTTTGGAAGTCTACCTTGAAGACTTACCAGAGTGATTGGGCGAGGACTGGGTGTCCTTAGCTCAAGGGGAATAAGGTGAAGACGAGGTCTTCTGAGTTGAATCTCAGCCTCCCTAACCAGATGTACAGTTGTCACAGCAACTGGAACTGGTCCAACAAATCATTGTCTTCAACGTGTCACTGGTTTCATCCTTCCCTTCCCTTTACTTACTGTTGGTCCTTGTGAAGTCATTGTATGATTGCTTTATCTTTTGTCTTCACTGAGTGACTGCTTGTTCTGATTGGCTTCACAATATCTTCCTACCTGATCTTTACTGCCTAGCTGCTATTAGTCATTGTGCTTTCACTCCATTGAATACTTGACTATGGTTTGCCTAGTGTAGTTTACCTTCCACTGCATGGTAATAGGTTTATTTCTATCGTTTGTCTTCGAAACTTCCATGTTTTGAAGTTTCATAAAAATCGCCTATTCACCCCCCCTCTAGTCGGTCACTAGCACTTTCAAACTCCACGCATCAGACCTAGCGGGTGCTTCGACTGCTCTGCCATCATCGCTTTTCACTGCGTACCAAACTCCAGACGACCCACCGAGTGCTGCCAAGGAAGCTCTTCTTCAGTTGAATCTTGTGATGAGACAGATGAAAGTGGTGCACGAGGCCAGTCAGGTGGCCTTCAACGTCGGTGCTGCTCTGCAGACCAATGTCCAGGTTGGTTGGTTTTCGACTGATCTTACTTCTCATCCACCCACCGGGGTTTGTCTGCCCTAAAGTTGCATAGGTCTTCCACTTGAGTCGACTTGGATTTTTGAACTAGTGGGGGCACGCTAAGTGCACCCACTGGGTGTAGTCCCCGAGACCATAGTTGACTGCGGGCAGTCGACTATGGTTTGAGAATATGAATTTTCTCACTCGGCCTGGGCGGGTCATGCCGAGTGAAAATTTGAACCAGTGGGTGCACGCTAAGTGAACCCACTAGGTGTAGTCCCCGAGACCGTGGTGGACTGTGGGCAGTCGACTATGGTCTGAAAACAACTGTCTTCGCTTTTTTCTCTTTTTTTGACTCGAGCTGGGCAGACCATGCCGAGTGTTGAATCCAACCAGTGGGGGCACGCTGAGTGCACCCACTGGGTGTAGTCCCCGAGACTACCGTTGAATGTTCGATTCGGCGGTAGTCTTAGAGTAACTTTCACTGTGATGCTCTTTTGTTTCTGTCGACTGATATGTCTTATATATTGACTGCAGAAATCTTGTGATCTTGGGGCTCAACTTTCTACACTGAACAAGTAGCAAATCATCCTCAACCTTGATCTGGAACTGGCCAATAAGAATCTCAAGACTGCTCGTCACGAAGTAGCTGCCATGGGAGGTAACCAATCGTCAACTGTCCATCTTACGAATGGCACTTTTCCTTTCCATTTTTTTGAACGAGTGATTCCACTCGAGCAGATGTACGTAGTGAAAACCGTCAACTCCAAGCTTGTCTCAAGAATGTTATTTCTGTAGAGAAAATGAAGCAGGCTCTGGGGAAGAAGGATCTGGATCTTGCTGCCGCGCAGAAGGAGGCGCGAGAGAAAATAACACTTGCTGACAAGAAGCTTGCTTCAGTCGGCAAGTTAGAAGAAGAGAATTCCAAAACTGAAGACTGTTGTCTCTGACGCCAATCGGGAGGTTGAGCGACTGAAGAAAGACAAGGATAAGTTGTCTGACGAGATTGGGAGCCTCAAAGCCAAGAAGGGCGAGTTGGAGTCTTATCTGGGCCGGATTGCTGCACAACTGGTCTTAAAGCTTGAAGGTATTGATGTTCGACTGACTTGTTATGGTCGATTGACAGGTCTTATTATATTGTCGACTCACCATTCATCCGACTGTGCAGAGCTTTGCCAAGACTTTGAAGCGGAAACTAGGTGGGTTGAGACGGGTCTCGACCCTATAAATTGCCCAGTCAAAGATGATGTCGCAATGAACACGACAAAAAAAGACACACCGGTGACATGTTGGGCCGAACGAAAAAAATTCTGTCATACATATGACACTTCTATGACGATAATTGTGACAAACCCCGGTATCATCATAGATGTGGTGGGCTCCTACTTCTATGACAAAAAATCATGTCAGAAAATGGGCTTCTCGTCCTGGGCGGGCCGTAGACGTAGCTGCATGACATTCTTTGGGTCGTCCATGACGGAAAAAACCATGGTGGAAGCGAGGGGGAGGAAAATTTCGGGGAGTTCCCGGTTACGGTGGGAGGTCGGGGGCCGAGCGATGCGCGTTTCTCTCATACACATACGCGCGTGTGTGCGAGGCGTTGGCTCTAACTGAACCCGAGCGAGGCGTTGGGCTCTAACTGAACCCGAGCGATTGCACTGCAGGCTACACGTTACTAAACCCGAGCAATCGATCGATGGCTGTTAACTGAACCCGATCGAGTGATTCCTTCGCTACTGCTGCTAACTGAAGCCGATCGATGCTGCCTCTAGGATGAACAGTGAGCGTTGCGGGGGGGAGGGGTGGATGAACAGTGAGCGATGGCGTTGCCTCTGGATGAACAGGACCCCGTGGTGTGGTGGAGGGCCGGATGAACGGTAGACGGTGGAGGGGTGCCCGTGGACGGGTGGTTGAACAGGACCCCGTGGTGTGGAGGGCTGGATGAACAGTAGACGGTGGACGGGTGGTTGAACAGTAGCCTGTGGAGTAGCGCGCGGTGGAGGCTGGATGAACAGGAGCCCGTGGAGGCTGGAGGAGGTCGACGGTAGCCCATGGAGGCTGGAGGAGGTCGACGGTGGAGATGAACAGTATCCCGTGGAGTCCCATTTTGTGGTACGCCACACCCCTCCCGATGAACAGGACCCCGTTTCGACCGTAGCACTCCAACACAAGTTTGTTTCGTCCGTTTTGCGGTATGCCACACCCCCCCGATCAATAGGACCCCCATTTCGACCGTAGGAGGTCCATTTCCTCCGCTTTGCGGTACGCCAGACTCCTCCCGATCAACAGGACCCCGTTCCGAATGTAGGAGGTTTGTTTCCTCCGTTGTTCGGTATGCTAGGCCTCGTTTCCATCGCCTGTTCCGTCCAAGCCCTCCCGATGAACACGACCACGCATTCCGTTCGGACCCAGCCGGTTGGCTCCCACGCGTTATGTTGCCTCCCGATGAACATGATGCATTCCGTTGCCTCCCCACGAACACGACGCATTTCGTTGCCTCCCCATGAACACAACGACGGCGCTGTTTCTCCGTTCCGACCCAGCCATGTCAACGAGCCCTCGCTGTACGTATGCGCGAGTAGGCGTTTGAGACCCCGCCCGTATCTACACATATGTGGCCGTATTTTCTTTCTTGCACTCTGGCCGCTGTATGTACGTGTACATGCTATGTGCGCGCCTCTACTACGACACGTACGCGCCTTTACTACGACACGTGCGCGCCTCTACATCCACGAGTATATATGTACGTACATGTTCGCGACCAGAATGACAACGCTACGTACGCTTCAACCAGGTGGGTCCCGACTGTCAGGCACTTCCTTGCTTGCGAAGATGTAGCTGGTGGGTCCCAGCAGTCAGGGGGGCGAATCATTTTGTTTTTTGCCCGGACGCACTTCCTTGCATGCGAAGGTGTAGCTAGTGGGTCCCAGCAGTCAGGGGGGAAACATTTTTTTCGCGAAATATGGTGGCCCGTCCGGTGGGTCCCCGCTGTCAGGTGGAGGAATAATTATTTTGCGCGTAATAAGGAGGCACTTCCTTGCTGCGGCCGTGGACCCAGCTGTCAGCGTCTCCAGGCACAGTACTCTTCCAACAGAAGTCGGTCGTTGACCAAATTGAGCACGCCGCACCGAGAGCACCACGGCGGTGGACGACGGCGAGGCCTAGGAAGGGGATGATACGGAGGCAGGGAAGACTTGGTAGTTGTTTCCCACGCGGAGGGGAGTACGACTATACGAGGGTTTACTGGTTCGTCTGCCGTCACCGGAGAATAACAGTAGGTGTGGGTGAGTAGAGGGATGGCTAGGCCAGCGATGGGAGTACGGTGGGGCGGTGAGGCCTGCGCAGCAGCACAGCCGGCCGCAGGGAGGAGGGAGCAAGCAGTCCCGCCGGCGCTTGTTTGAGTGGCTAGAGCAGGAAGAGCAGAGATTGAAGAAGCATGACGGCCGTTCGATGGACATCCAACAGTCACTGCTTGTGCGTCAACCTTTTTTTAGGAAAGCCTCAAATCTGTGGAAAACAGCATAAAACCCATCTGCCATTATTTCTAATAATTTACAGCCCATTTGCTAATTCTTAAGGTTTTTTTTGGAGCCCATATTCTTTTTGTTAGCATTACAACCCATATTGTGGCCACGGTTAAAAAATTATAAGAAATTTTGCATATTTCGGTGTGGTCCGAACTGTTTTTAATCCCGAAATTTTGACTCACATTCAAATTGATTTTAAAAATAAATGTATATCAATATAAAATCCAACAAATTCTCCACGCATAAAAAATAATGTAATTTAAAATCTCGAAATGAAAAAAAGATATTTGAAACTAATTGCCGGTTTGATGTGTTTTAAAAATGTACATCCCATTTCTCATTACTGATGGGCAATTTTCTCGGCCATCCGAATGAAAGCTCTCCTCGTCTTGAAAGATTTGCAGCCCAACAGGCCTAACAAAGCGACTTACTTGGAAAATCACAAAAAACTGGGCTGTGGCTGTGGACCCAGCTGTCAGCCTCTCCACGTACAGTACTATTCCGATGGACGTCGTTCCTTGACCACGTTGAGCACGCCGTGCGGAGAGCACCACGGCGGTGGACGACGGCGAGGCCTAGGAAGGGGACGACGCGGAGCCAGGGAAGACGCGGTAGTGGAAGCCCACGCGGAGAGGAGTACGAGGGTTCACTGGTTCGACTGCGGTGTGAGGCTGCCGTCGCCGCAGGGCCTGGCCAGTGGTGGGAATAGTAGGGGCGGTGAGGCCTCCGCGGCAGCATAGCCAGCCACGGGAGGCAGGAGCATGCGGCACGACCGGCGCTGCTTTGGGCGGCTGGAGCAAGAAGACCAGAGGTTGAAGAAGCACTACGGCCGTTGGATGGACATCGTATGGTCACTGGAGCTAGAATCGTTCATATTGGCTAAGTTGACAAAGCCCTTCGTCCCCGTCAACTTAGTATGCCCACAAGTCAGCCTCCCACCAAGGTGGGTCCCAGGTAGCCGTGGGAGTATTCATTTTTTGTGCGTAATAAGGAGGCACTTCCGGTGGGTCCGAGTTGACAGCGGGGGGAACATTTTTTTCATGAAATACAGTGGCCCGTCAGGTGGGTCCCAGCAGTCAGGGGGCAAACGTTCTTTCGCAAAATACGGTGGCCTGTCCAGTGGGTCCCTACTGTCAGTTGGAGAAATCATTATTTTCCGCGTAATAAGGAGGCACTTACTTGCTGCGGTCGTGGAACCAGCTGACACTCTCCACGTACAGTGTACTTCCGATGGAAGTCGTTCCTTGACCATGTTGACCTCGCCGCGTTCCATTGCATGCATGCGTCCATGGGCGTGGTGTGTCCCCACTGTCGGCCTCTCACATACAGTCATCTTCTGATGACTCTCGGTGTTGACCATGTTGACCACACCGTGCCGAGCGCACCCAGACTGGAACGACCCGGATATGGGGAAGACGGGGCAGTGGAGTCACAGATGGAGAGGAGTGGGAAACTTCACTGGTTCGGGTGCGCGGCAGCACAGCCGCGGTGCCGCCCACGGGAGACAGGAGCAAGAACAGAGGTTGAAGAAGGAGCACGGCTGTTGGACTAACATCCAACGGTCCAGCTGCTAGAATCATTTGTTGATTAAGTTGACAAAGCCGTGCGTACACGTCCGCTTAGTAGGCCCACAAGTCAGTCACCAAATCTGATGGGTCCCAGCTGTCAACGGGATGAATAATTTTTTCGCAAAACAAGGAAGCACTTCCTTCTGTGCGAAGATACAGCCGGTGGGTCCCAGCTGTTAGGTGGAGGAAACATTTTTTCAGCTTAATAAGGAGGAACTTTCCTTGCGTGCGACCATGGACCTCATGGGTCCCAGCTGCCAGGCTCTCCACGTACAGTCCTCTTCCGATGACTCTCATTTGTTGACCACGCCGCACCGAACGCAGCGAGGCGGTGGACGACGGCGAGGCCCCGGACGGGAACGACTCGGAGATGGGAAAATGCGGCAATGGAGTCGCAGATTGAGAGGAGGAGAAGGGTTATAACTGGTTCTATTGCAACGTGGGGCTGTAGTCTGTGGAGAATAACAGGAGGTGTCGAGGGATGGAGGGATAGCCTGGCCGGCGGTGGGGTAGCCCTTCGCAACGATGCGTGCTAAGCAGAGCCGGTAGCCACTGGAGGCCGGACCAGGCGGTCCCGGTGACGCTGGAGGAAGAAGACGAGAGATTGAAGGTGCATGTTGGCCGTTGGATATAAATCCAATGGCTGTGGATAACACAATCATTTGTTGACCAAGTTGACAATGCCCTGCGTAGGCTTCGACCTATTGGCCCACATGTCAGCCTGCAAAAATGTGGCATATATTTAACCCATGTTTTCTACATTGTATAGTCCATTTGCTGGGCTAGGATAATAAATAATTTCGCGTCAATCAGGCCCATTTATATTTTCTAAGAAATCCCAGCCCATTTCACTTCCTTGAAATACATGTATTAGGTGGGCTCGTTATATATATAATGTTATGTTAGAGGGAGCAATTAATATCAAAAGAGGCACATTATATATATATATAATTAAGAAATTAGCGAGTTATTGCTCAAAATAAAAATGAGCGCGTTATTATTAAATTGGTCCTTAAAATCTTCGCAAGCTTTTGTACGCAATCACCAGGATTTTCCTTGCCCGTGAGTCAAAAACAACCAGGATTTTCCTTGCCAACTTCTGTTAAACATTTACTTTTATGAGTTAATAACACATGGGATGTTTTTATAATGTATATATAAGTCTCTATAAAATATACGATAATAGTAATAATATAAATCTTTCCCTAATAATAAAGCACGGATTGACTCTTTGGGTTCA
This sequence comes from Triticum aestivum, assembly GCF_018294505.1. Classification (NCBI taxonomy): domain Eukaryota; kingdom Viridiplantae; phylum Streptophyta; class Magnoliopsida; order Poales; family Poaceae; genus Triticum; species Triticum aestivum. The sequence goes on from NC_057809.1 coordinate 173,892,538, forward strand.
CCGTCATAATACGCTTCTTTCCGTGAATTTACGCTTTCAGTATTTTTCCGTTAGTTTTGATTGACAGTCCATCCAATTGCTGCGAGGCGGTACTAAAAACTTTGTCCATCCAATTGGTCCACGTCCATATTCTCTTATTGGGCCTGCACGCATGTTTCGGCCTGCATGCACGCTTCTGTATCTGTACCTTACCTGATTTTCACACATGTACTTGGAGTAATCCCACCTCGATTGCTTACATGAAAGTCTACCAGTTTATATACCTAGGAAAATTACATATCAACAACGAGCCTCTTGAATCAACAAACACAGAATGAGAACGAAGGGAAATTGTACAACAAAATGGCAGTCCGGCGGAGGCGCAGCGCGCAGATGCCTGCGACGCAGGCTGTTCCACACGCTGGCCACCTCTACACTGCGCACGACATGGACACGAGCGCGGCGGCGGGGTGGCTTGAGGCTCGTGGTGGACCGGATCCAGCGAGGGGAAGGTCGGATCCGTCGGCTTGGAGAGGGAGGTGTGGAGGAGCACGCGGGACAGAGGGTGGAGGAGGATGGAGGCGGAATGTCGAGGTCGGGCTATGGACTCGGAGTGGAGGAGCCACAGAGAGGCCCGGGAGCCACCATGGCAGCCATGAGAGCGAGATGGGCCTGGCCATGCTCGGCGGTCGTCAGCCGACTTCGTGTTTCTCTGCTGATGATCCCTGACCACCTGCTGCCTGGGGTCGGCTACTGTTATCTCAGTTTGCTTGGTAGTTTCATTCTTGCTTAAGATTAGACCTAGCCGTGCAGATGCAGATGGACATTGGAGGTACAGTGTTGGCACTGACGACTTGGATAAAAATATTTTTATATGCACTCCGAGTGGGTCAGTCTTGTGACGCCCGGATAGTTACACTACAGTAATTCCCTATTAACGATGCCACGTCACCACGATTACTGTTGTTAACCTCTAGATGCATCAAATCCCGTTTGAATTCAAATTCAAAATCAAGCAAATAATAAAAGTTTTCAATTGTCAAAAATTAAATGTACTATGGTTGACCAATAAATCCTAAGTAATTATGGTGGTGAAACCACATTTTTATAATATGAGTAGATGCACTAAATAAACTAAAACAACGATAAAACAATTATCTAAAATGATTTTAAAATAATAAGCACATGCAAAACACTTTATTTAAGGTGCCAGAATATTTGGGGCTGTGACCTATGTAATAACACCAAATTAGTTGTCGCTTTTAAATTTTATAAAACTAAAATAAAAGAAAACTGAAAAGAAATAGAATAAAAAAAAGAAGAAAAGGAAACAGAAAAAAAAGGGAAAGAACCCCCCCCCCACTGGGCCACAGCCCAGCTGGCCTCTGGGCCAACCAGGCCGGCCCAGCCGGTGCCTATAGCCCCCTGGGGCGACCGAAACCTAGCGACCCCCTCCCCACTTTCCCCTCACGATCCCCACCTCCCCTCGTCTCCCTCACCCGCCGCCACCACACAACACACACACACAAGCACGCACGCACGCATCGTGCCGGGGAGAGGATCTCCCCGCGCCCGATCCCCTCGCGTGCATCGGCGCCTTCGCCTCGCCGTCCTCCTCGTCGCCGCCTCTCCGGCTCGCCTTCCCCCTCGCTCCTCTTCCCCCCGATTTGGATCGGGATTGGCCTCGATCCCGCCACCCCATCGCCCGGACCCCCACCGACGCCGTGCCGCCGCCCGCAGGCCTCCCGTCGCCAGAGCCACCACGCCGGCCCGCCTTCCATCTCTTCCCGCGGCGCCCCAAGCCCCGACGTCGCGCCGCCATCGCTGCTCGTCAACCCCGCCCGGAGCTACATCGCCGTCGCCTCGTCGACCTCGCCGGATCTCCCTCGTCGGACTTCCCCGAACTCCATCGAGCCCGCTGCCCGGACCCTACTCCCCGCAGTGAGCACCCCTGCGCCCCTCCTCTCTCTCCCTCGCCCGACCGCGTCCCCGCCTGGCCTCACGGCGCCGTACCACGCCGGCCGCCCCGAGCCCTCGACGCCTCCGCCCGCGCCTGCCCCGTTCGGCCTCAAGACGCGCCCCGCCCGCGCTCACCGTGGCCTCGCCCCGCACCGTTGCCTCACTCCCGCGCCGGTTCCCTCTCCCCTCTGTCCCCGCGCGAGCACCACCGCTCCTCGCTCGCCCCGTCGACGGCGCCCTCGCCTCCGTCCCCCTGCTCCCCCGACAGTGCCGGCCCCGAGCGCTCCTCCCCGCGGTCGCCTCTCCACAGGCCACGGCCGGCGCGCCCCGCTCCGGCCATGACCTCGCCGTGGTCACCGCTTCCCAGATCCGGCCCCTGCCGGGTCCACCCATCTTGGCTGCGCTCATTAACCCGTTAGCCCACACCCGCTTTTGGCCCTTGTGAGCCTATGACAGGGGGCCCCACGCCCAGAACATTTTATTAAAAAAAGGAATTAAAATTAATAATAATAAAATTAATTAATTAATTAATTAATTAACTTAATTAATAATTAATTAATTAAGGAATTAATTAAGTTAATTAATCATAATTAGATTAATCAAATTAACTAATTAGTCTAATTAAACTGTGATTAGTTTAGCTAAAACCTGATTAGCCTAAACAGGGTATGACAGGTGGGCCCCGCTGGACCCACACGTCAGTTTGACCAGTCAACGCCCCTGTTGACTGCTGACGTCATGCTGACGTCATGATGACGTCAGCAAACACTGTTTTGGATAAGGTTGGATTTAAATGAATAAATAAAATCAGAAAATGATTTAAATCTTTAGAAAATCATATCTTTTAATCCGTAACTCGGATGAAAATACTGTCTACATGAAAGTTGCTCAGAACGACGAGACGAATCCGGATACGCAGTCCGTTCATCCGCCACACACCCCTAACCTATCGAACTCACAACTTTCCCCCTCCGGCTCCTCTGCCCGAAAACACGAAACACCGGGAATACTTTCCCGGATGTTTTCCCCCCTTCACCGATATCACCTACTACCGCGTTAGGGCACACCGAACACCGCGTATTGCCTTGATATATTTTGTGGTGCTTTGTTTGCTCTGTATTCATTATTTCTTCCCCCTCTTCTCTCCGGTAGACTACGAGACCGACGCTGCTGCTGACCAGTTCGACTACGGAGTCGGCGACCCCTCTCTCTCTTGCCAGAGCAACCAGGCAAGCCCCCCCTTTGATCACCAGATATCGCCTACTCTTCTCTATACTGCTTGCATTAGAGTAGTGTAGCATGTTACTGCTTTCCGTTAATCCTATTCTGATGCATAGCCTGTCATTGCTGCTACAGTCATTGATACCTTACCCGCAATCCTAAATGCTTAGTATAGGATGCTAGTGTTCCATCAGTGGCCCTACACTCTTGTCCGTCTGCCATGCTATACTACTGGGCTGTGATCACTTCGGGAGGTGATCACGGGCATATACTATATACTTTACACGGTTACATTACTGGTGATACTGTTTGGAGATGGGGGCTGAAGGGGCAGGTGGCTCCATCCAGGTAGTGGTGGGCCTGAGTTCCCGACGGCCCCCGACTGTTAATTGTGGCGGAGCGACAGGGCAGGTTGAGACCACCTAGGAGACAGGTGGGCCTGGCCTTGTTCGGCATTCGCGGATACTTAACACACTTAACGAGATCTTGGTATTTGATCTGAGTCTGGCTACGAGCCTATACGCACTAACCATCTACGTGGGAGTAGTTATGGGTATCCCGACGTCGTGGTATCAGCCGAAGCCCTTCACACGTCAGCGATGGAGCGGCGCGCGCCGGATTGGAACGTAAGCCTGCTCTTGTATTAAGGGGGCTAGTTCTGCTTTCGGCCGCGTACGCAACGTGCAGGTGTGCTATGGGCGATGGGCCCAGACCCCTGTGCGCTTAGGTTTAGACCGGCGTGCTGGCCTCTCTGTTGAGCCTAGGTGGGGCTGCGACGTGTTGATCTTCCGAGGCCGGGCATGACCCAGGAAAGTGTGTCCGGCCAAATGGGATCAAGCGTGTTGGGCTATGTGGTGCACCCCTGCAGGGAAGTTAATCTATTCGAATAGCCGTGATCTTTGGTAACAGGACGACTTGGAGTTGTACCTTGACCTTATGACAACTAGAACCGGATACTTAATAAAACACACCCTTCCAAGTTCCACAGACAACCCGGTGAGCGCTTTTCCGCAGGGCGACGAGGAGAGGATTGCCGGGTAGGATTATGCTACTGGAGATGCTATTTGGAGTTGCTACTTGGAGATGCTACTTGGAGGACTTCAATCTACTCTCTTCTAAATGCTGCAAGACGGAGGCTGCCAGAAGCGTAGTCTTCGATAGGACTAGCTATCCCCCTTTTATTCTGGCATTCTGCAGTTCAGTCCACCGATATGGCCTCCTTACACATATACCCATGCATAGTAGTGTAGTTCCTTGCTTGCGAGTACTTTGGATGAGTACTCACGGTTGCTTTCTCCCCCCTTTTTCCCCTTTCCTTTCTTTCTGGTTGTCGCAACCAGATGCTGGAGTCCAGGAGCCAGACGCCACCGTCGACGACGACCCCTACTACACCGGAGGTGCCTACTACTACGTGCAGGTCGCTGACGACGTCCAGGAGTAGTTAGGAGGATCCCAGGCAGGAGGCCTGCGCCTCTTTCGATCTGTATCCCAGTTTGTGCTAGCCTTCTTAAGGCAAACTTGTTTAAATTATGTCTGTACTCAGATATTGTTGCTTCCGCTGACTCGTCTATGATCGAGCACTTGTATTCGAGCCCTCGAGGCCCCTGGCTTGTATTATGATGCTTGTATGACTTATTTTATTTGTAGAGTTGTGTTGTGATATCTTCCCGTGAGTCCCTGATCTTGATCGTACACATTTGCGTGCATGATTAGTGTACGATTGAATCGGGGGCGTCACAAGTCTATATACACTTAAATTTTCACATTCAGTTTCCTTCAGTTAGACGACAGCAAGGAGATAATGCACTCCTTTTTTCTCAAAAAATATCATAAGGGACATCTTTTGGAAGAATGACAAGCCATGTTGGCCATAGTTGGAGTGAAAGAATTACAACTTTTTTGTGCCAAATAATCAAATATAGCACTGTTTCAGAAAAAAAAACTAAAACCATGAGAAATGTTGTTGTTGGATGTCAGTGCGCATCATATATCCTCTTGGCCATGCCGGTCATAACAACAACAACTTTCTTCAGGCTGGTGATGCTCATATTGTCAATCATTCTCACTGTGGTGCCTGAGACAAAAACTCCTAAGGCAGTTTGGTAATTTATGATGTTACTACACCGGAGCACATGTAATGACAGACCCGGTAAAGAACAATAGAACGTAAGTGTGTGCCATATTTTTTTCCCGTTGCAACGCACGGGCCCTTTTGCTAGTATATATAATGTGGTTAGAAGGGAAAACATAAATTAGACACAGCATTACTTTTATAAGAGACCTGCATTTTATACCCCACAGTAGGCATACTAACAAGTTCACACACAAATACAACAGAAAAGGTAAACATTCATATCAAACTCAGGTTCACAGGACACATTCATATTCATAGCCAACATTAACTATCAACAACTCAAAAGATTCATATATACACAAGCTCAGCATATATATGCATCCAAATGATTGATAGATCACACGACAATATTCATACATAATTCACAAAAAGATTCAGATATACACATGTTCAGTATGTTTATGCATCCAAATGATTGAGATCACAGCCAGTATGATCCATTGACGAACTTTAATTACCTAGGGTACAGATTGGTAAATGATGTTCGAAGGTACTTCTTGCTAAAATTAGTTCTTGTACGAGTAAACTTTCGAGTACATAAGAGGCAGCACAGACAATCTGAACTTTGCTTGTAGGTTTATCCTCAAATAGTGGCCTCGTGCCGAGGGAGGTTTGAGCAACTTGTCCACTACTTTCATCCAACTAGTTTACTGGCTCATCTTGGTCCTGTATCTCGCCAAAATTCTACATTGCAGACGAGAAAGGAGGCGGTTGAGAAAATGAACCACCCAAATTTTTTGTGCAGTTCAACTGAAATGGAGCATCCTTGGCGTGCAGACTGATTAAGTGCCAGATGAATATACGCGTCAACCAACTTGTCTGGAATCTTTAGACTCCATGTCATATAGTTCGCTACCATATGTGTTGATAACCAAAAGGCACAAGTTGGGACCAAAGACTGGACTGCGTTTTTCTGGGCTATGCACCCAGCAATATTTTTGGCGTTCACTCTCCTAATACTTGGAGTTTGACAATTGGTTGACGCCGGTTGATACTCGAATGAATATAGGCACTTATTGTCAACATTGATGCTTGTCTGAGTAAACTTTGGAGTACATAGCAGCAACAGAAGTACCTGTCCATCTGATCATTTTGTGCAGTTCTACTGAAATCACCCGATGTAATGATTTGCCTGCGAGTTCATGCTCCAAATTACTCCTTTATGAAATCGGCAAACAGTAGCACAATACCAAATTACCAATACATATGACAGGCACAATAATTAGGATAAAGACCAGTACCAACCTGTGTGAGGATCATCTCACATGTAAGGTAGTTGTTACCGGAGCCCTTGAATGGCCTCGACTGAGGCCTCAGGCTTCAGCAAGATCGCCTTGGCACTGTTTATTCTTCTTCTTCCTCTTCATGCTCTGTTTCTCTTTCTCCTCACCAATTGGTGAAACCAAGTACATGATTGGCCTTCTAATTCAGAATTGGTTTTGTCAGTGAGGGAGTACCAGTATACTAGTAAAAAACAGTATTATTTTCTCATGGCAGTCGGAAAATAGAGATGAACACATGCATTAAATATCATTCTTACCTAAAGGAAGGTTATGGCGCAAATATGGATGATGAGGATTGGAACACAGATCTCCTTTTGTGCAGTTCCACCAAAATGAACCAACTGTTCCATTCTGACATTCCAGTTAAACAGCACAAAAGTCACTTCTTTTAAGAAGAGTTTTGTGCAGTGCACCAAAAGGTCACAACAGCAACCAGGTGAATTGGATATCCCTGTTTGCACAAAAAGGCACAGACGAAATAGTCAGAGTCTCAAACTATTACAGGCAAAAACATTTGGCTAAACTTGTCATGGCTTATAACAGTGGCATGGCTTCATTTTTACCAGGGACATTAGATTAAGAATAGTGGGTGCACCAGCAGTCCAGCACCATGTATGTAAACAGGGGCATAAAGTGGTGATTCATAGTTTGTTGCCCCGAGAAACAAACATCCAAGAAACATATCTGGGTTGGTCCCATTTTTGTTCACTCTAGCCACCTACTCCTATGTGTGGATAGCAAATCTAGTCCTGGTCATACCACTATGTACAGCGTTACCCCTATATTTCCCTTTTCGACCAAGAGACCGATTGGACGACCAGTCTGTACTACTTTCACCCCCTTTCCTTCCTGTTTGTACCAAGTCCGATGTACATACTAAATTCCCCCACCCCCACTTTATTTGTTGTTTGAACCAAGTACTACAAGATTCGACTCAATGAAGTAGCTTTACCTCTAACAATAGAAGAAGAAAAAATAAGTGACATTGGACCATCCGATCGAGAGGGGCTGAGAGGTAGAAAATGATGCACATGTAGCGATGTAGTGAGCTGGGGAAGTAGAGCTAAGGCGGTTTCGAACAAAGATATACCTGAAGGTCGTCGGGATATGGATAGGTGGGCGGCGGGAGGCCAGATCCGCCCACAGGCAATGACGAAGGGATCGGAGGACCTCCCGCGCCAGCGCTCGGCCAGAGATAACGGTGCAGCTGGCAGTGGGTTTCCTCCCTCGTTGTCGATGACGGCCTAAACGCTGCCCCTCCTCCCCTTCACCGGCGGAGGGGGATACGTCCGGATCTGTAACCAGCGGTGAGGATAGAAAGCAGTGTTTTTTGAAGGGAGAAAGATAGTGTTACTACCCCTGTCTTGTTTAGATCTGGAGAGGATGAGAGTGTGTGAATAGAGCAACCCTAGCAAGCAAGCGCGGAGGCTCCGGCCTATATATACGTAGTGGGGTAGTTTTCCTTTTTCACTCCATCAAAACAATCGTTTAAAATTGTGTACTACTACATGCCAGGTTGCGGTTTTTTTAGTTGTTGATTGTTTTTTGAGATAGCTACCCGCTTGTTCCAAGTGGTGTTACGGTGTGCCAGGTCGCACTTTGTATCGTTCAAGTCTGGTACTACAAGTCCCTCCATTAAATGAACAACCACCCCCTCATAAAAATTGTGAACAAGCCCACGGCTAAAATTAGTGGAAACGTGGGTTGCCCCAACATGCATTATTATTTATATTTTCTACTCCCTCCGTTCCTAAATATTAGTCCTTTTTATTAGCCACACCTAAGACAAGAATTTTTTTATTAGCAGTGAACCCCACATGTCATAGACACAAAAATTGTGGCAAGATTCCCTTAGGCAAGCCAAAGTTTGTCTAACAATTTGAGCAACTCAGGTTGGGCAAGTGTGGCAAGTGTGGGAAAAATAATGTGGCAACATAAGACAAACATATTCACAATCCAAACAGCCCCGTAATTTTTTGTGACATGCATGAAAATTTGATTAGTTAAATTTATAGTCAAAATTTGGCAAGGTGCATCAAATAAACACATGCAAGTATCAAAAGGAAAGTCACGGCATGCATGCATGCGTTGTACTCCCTCCGTTTCCAAATATAAGTCTTTTTAGAGATTGCAACAAGTGACTACATACGAAGCAGAATATGTCTACTCCTACATACGAAGTAGCCCATTTGAAATGTGTAAAAATACTTATACCGAGTGCAGTTCTTTGATGTGTCGCGTCAAATCGTACAAGACCGAGAAATTTGATTACTACAACGCCCTCTCCCTCGCGGACTAAGCTCCGGTACCTTAACTGCACCTGCCTTTGGCTGCATGATAGGAGGGCCAACCACCTGTTGGGCCCACCTATCATAGACGCAAAGGCAGGAGCAGTAAGTAGAAGCTTTTGCTACACGCTATCCCTCCCGCACGAGGTGGACGGACATGCAGCAGTGGATTCGATATTGTAGAAGTGGGAGTAACATCATTGTTCATCTTCTCGAAGAGGCGAAGAGCCAAGTGCAACCTAAACGTGGCAGTTGCGAACGCTCGCGTGGTGCGGTTCCTTGGAGTACTAGCCAGGCCCTTGCATGAGACAAAATTGCTATTGTTTAACAATTAAACTCCATTATCCATTGGTTGATACTCATTCTGCATAGGTCCACGCGCTTAGCACCGTTTCCTCCTGGGGTCACCAATGTTTATTTGCTAATTAATAGCATTGCATGCAATGAACTAGCCATTGCAAGTCATTAAAAGTATGCACACCTCTCATCTCTTATTGGTTGATATGTCAAGAAACAAGAAACAAGGTAGAAGTTAATGCACTGCACCTAAGTGTTTTGGGACTATTTGGTTTTCGTAAGATGACTTACACACCTAGACGGAGGGAGTAGTATAGCCCTGTAAACCAGAAAGGAGTATTTGCCTTTCTAGAGATTTCAACAAGTGACTAGACTACACCGTGTGTAGTACTCCCTCCCTTCCGGTTTATAGGGCTCAAATCTCAAATCTCATGAACCAAGGCATTTTGCGATTGGAGGAATGTATCTCGTACTTTACAAAACTACCCTAATTAAACTCATGCATTAATTACGTAGTTCTCTCATTTTCCTCTCCGCCTTGGTCGCGGTGCACAATATTGAGCACTCCTATATGACTAGCCGCTCTATCTACACGCAGGACATGTCAAAGCATCCGGGCCCGCGTGCCATCCACCAAATCACAACGAGGTGCTATAGTCGAGACTCACCTGTAACCCCGGTGTGGCCGTCATGACCCATCACATCACAAAACCCACACCTTTACCAGCAGTGGTAAGGTGGCCTCCAAGTTGGACTGGATGAAGCAACCATCATTTCACTGGAATGCTTGTTCAAGCCCTTTCTTCCCTTTCTTGAAGAAAACCTCACTCCAGGCTACTCACTTCTGCCATTTTTCTTCTGTACCGACGAAGGAAAGGTGGGCGAATCAGTTATGCTGCTATATTTTCATTCCAAGAATCTTCTTTTTGCGAAGCACCGACCGATTCTCACATCCTATTCTTTTCCCGTTTTCATTGCGATTGTGGTTTCCTTTCGATTGCTTTTTGTTTGTCAGTTCATTGATGGATCCTGGAGCACTAGGCAAAGAGTTGCCGGCGGACAACCCACTGGAGACAGCGATCTCCAGGAAGCGAGCACCGACCAACGAGTTGACCATGTTGGTGGGCCAACCCATGAAGACGAAGAACTCCAAGAAACAAGCACTGGCCAAAGAGTTGAGGACGTTGGCGGACAAACTCCTCAAAGGAAGTTGGAAGAACAGCAAGGGCCCCACCGTGCCTACCCTAGGAACTCTGATTGCCACCTATGTGAGGCTCAAGACCGAGTTTGAGGAGATAGCCGCTGTTGAGAAGCAGTATTCCCCTGGCAAGGTGACGGCCCCCATCGAGGACGAGGAGATGGCCCCCGGAGGGATGAGATCCCCCGGTGAGCTGCACAAGGTAAAAAATAATGGCTTATTACCATAGTTGTGGTTTTTGATTATTTGCAATGTGCTTGCTAATATGTTAGGGTTGTGCAGGTGCTGGTGGACATCCTTGATGATTCCGATGTCGTGGCCCGTCCTGTTGGCATCGCCCCGGAGATTGATTCCGATGCCGCTGTCCATCCTGTGGACATCGCCCCAGAGATCGATTCCGATGTCGCGGTGAGTCCTGTGGACATGGCCCCATAAATCGATTCCCATGCCATTGTCCGTGCTGTGGTCATTGCCCGAGAGATCGATGACAAGAAATAGTTGGTCGCGCTAATCCTTCAGGGTAGTTTGCATTGCCCTGTGTTTGATTACCAGAATGATGCGTGCTATCAAACCATCTTAGGGCTAGTGCACTGTCTTGTGTGGGCGGATCTTGCTACTTTTGTTTGATAGTGAATCATGCGAACCCTCTCCGAGTTATGGAAATGGATGTATCCTCACCAGCTTTTGATGTAATATATGGCATGCTTAGATGTAAGTTTGAACTGTTTATCATATCAGCAGGGCTTGTTTGATGATTCTTGGTGTTAGTAGGCTAGCTACTGTGCGAGCTATAGTACTTGCAAAACACTCACCGGAGAGAAATGTTGGGGTTGATGAGCTCGTGGTATGCTTATACTTATCCCTCGTCGATCGACCAATAGCCTTAGCTCCTAAAATTGTAGGCTTAGCGATCGATCAGACAATAGTCGACATACATTCAGGCCTCATTTGGTTAATAGGGTAGGAAAATCGTAGCAAAAGTACAGAGAACATGCAACACAAAATCATAGCAGTGCAGAGACGTACTCCCTCCGTTCCAAAATAGATGACCTAGGCGGGCTAGTTTGGCCTAGTGGGTTTCAGTGATATGACGTGGTACAGTGCTGTCCAGTCTTCGCGTGTGGTAGCAGTATTGCGGGTACAGTAAGTTTTCTTGAAGAAGCTGAATTCAACGAAGTCATGATGGTTCCTTCGTCTGAACAACTTACAGTGGGAAAGGTTGGGCCTGCGATATGACCGGGGTAGACCAGGATAATTTTGTGCATGGCAGGTGGACCAGGATGGTCGACATCCCACATGTCAGTGAATGAAAGTATTCTTTCCGATATAGAGGACGAGCAACAAGTATTCATTGTTTATTTTTGATGAAAGCTATTGTATCCACTGTTACGACGGAGGAGTGTGAAACACGGCAGCCCAGTGAACTTGGCATGTGCACCACTCCCTCCTTCCTCATGTAATTCCCAGGTTACAGCTTTTTCTCACTTTCTCTCTATCTATTTCCTCTCATATGTTTTTTACCTTTCTTTTTTTAAGACACAATTGTTTTTATGCCTTTTTTAGAATTATTTTTTTATACATAGGAGCACGTGTAGAGACAGGCTCTTGCAGAGCCCACTCCTTGACTTTGTCAATGCCTCTCTCTCCTCCACATAAGGAGTACTACTTGCTATGCATGCATGCGGTGGGCAGCTGGCGTCTTGAGGGGCCAGGGCGGTGAGAGCGGGCTCCGGAAGCGGTCCGGACTCCAGCATGGCCCACCTCACATTATCACCATATATTTCTTGGAGTCCGTGCGCGGCGGGTGGGCGATCTCTTCTCCCTCCCCCGTTTCTCTCTTCTCAGCCGACGCCCGCCGAGCGATTAGATTTCGGCTATTGACGGTTTATTCAATTACGGTCCCACATGTCAGTGAAACTGCAAGACAACGCGTGTCCCCTCTGGTGAGCGGCGTGCGAGCCGGACTGTCAGTGTTGCGACGCGTACGAGTCGTAAGTGTGCCGCCTTTCCCTTTAGAACTTGTGAAGCGTAACATTTTCACGCGATCGATCGATAGAAATCCAAAACAAAATGATGAGGGCGGTGCTTTCCCGCTCGTTAGGTGGGCTAGTTCGAGTGATATGACATGCTACAATGCCGTCCACTTGCTCCATTTTTATGTAAGCAAGAGTTTACACACTTACGCGGGAGGAGTGCGAAACACCATGGATCTGATTTTGATCGAGGGATAACTGTTCCCTGCCAAATAATGGAGGATTGTTAGCGATTATAGCATGATAGTTAGGGCATCTCCAGCGTTGGCCCACAAATTTACACCGGCATCTGTCCAAGGACACTGATGGATGCCATCTGATGCTGCCCGCATACCTTTCGACAACTATATGAACTAACAGGACGAAATTCGTGCAAACAAAGCAAATTTCAAATTAACCGGATGAAATTCATTACATTTCAAAAACTTTTCCTACAAACTGGACGAAATTCATTACATATTTCACACAAACCGTACTAAAACCTACTATAAACCTAATCTAAACGATCGCAGGCGCCCGACCATCATGTCCGGCCATGAACCCGAGAAAGCCAGCCATTGCCTTTGCCTCCTCCTCATCCACCTCGATAACCTCCTCCTCCGGAGCACAAGGTTATGAAGATTTCCGCCTCCACGTCGCCGTCAAGCGGATAATCGGCCGCCAATGTTTACCCCACCAAGCTTGGCGTCGACTGAGTGGAGTAGCGGTGGCCTTCCCGGGACCAGAGCGGCGGCGACCTACCATGTACTACTCTTCCTCGCTGCCGGCTGCGCCCGCGCACGCGTGCCGGCTTCGTGGTCGTGGCGGTGGAGGGTGGCCGGGGGTGGTGGCGATCTCCTTCGTTTGCTCCTGCGACAGTACATCGAAGAGAGCTTTGGAGCGCGCCCGGAGCGGAGCCACCGATGTCCAGGGACGGATTCAAGGGGGGACGAGGGGGGCGAGACCCCCCCTAACGATCGCGTCGCCCCATTATATCGATCAGTTACCAGCTAATTTTCTGCGTATGCACAGAGTCCATGGCATGTCTCGCCCCCCCTGTGCGGCTGTCCTTCCCATAGTGAGGGCCCATGTATACTGATAAAAGGCCCAAATCTTATAGGAAAGGAGAAAGGGCTAGGCTAGAAACATTACGCACGTACATATAGTTTCAACCCTAAAAAATGTACGCATGATTCAGATCTCATCTAATCGCTTCGTTTCCAACCTCCCCACTACTCCAGCAGCCTGAGACCGAGCGTACCGCCGGGCGCCTGAGATCCTGAGTCGAATCTCTTCTTTGAGGGGAGGGGACAGGCAGCCGTAGTGTTGCCGATCCATGATCATGAGCGCGCTGCCGGCCGGCTGGCCACACGGAGCGACCAAACCAAAAGAAAACGGGGTTAGTTTACTTTCAGCATTAGATTATAGTTTATCTATGCCTTCAAATTGTATAAGTGGAATTGTAGAACTGGAAACATTTACAACTAACTAGTAAATTCTAATTAGTCTAATTGTCAAAGGAATCTACTAGGGCGCGTGCTATGGTGTGCAGGCGTCTTTGCCAATGGCGTGCTAACAATATGTGTTCGTAATCACGCAGTCACGTTGCGTTAGCCAAAATCAGATGATGCAAATTCTATCCTGCTGGATGGATATTGCCTGAATGTTTGTTCAATACACGCCTGATTGTATTTGTGTAGACACAAAGAGAAAGGGCTGAATCAATTCATATTTTTAAGCCAATTGTTTCAAGCTCGCTGCTATGTGAATATGATGCTAATGCAAATGAAATGCAATGAAACACCAACTCAAAGTAATAGATATGATTTTTTTGCGGGGTAATAGATATGATTTTTTATTATTATAGAACAACAGACATATATTTACTATATCTAGATCTTTCATTACTTTTAGGTATGTGACCATGTATTACTATGATTTTAGTGCTTCGAGTTCTTTCCCCTCCTATCTTCATTTTCTGGCTCCGTCCGTGCCGATGTCCCTCGTCTGCTCCTGCAATAGTACATCCAAGAGAGCTTCGGAGTGCTAGGAGGCCATGGTTGAAGTGGTTCTGACAGAAGGAAGGGAACGGAGGAGAATAAGTGTGGGTCTTTGGCTATGGCTGGGAGCTGGGGCTAAAGTTAATATAGCGGGCGAATTGGAATGAGCCGCGGCAGATGGATGGACAACTGGCGCCGGAGTAGGTTCATCGGGCGTGAATGCGGACGCTGCTTCAGTGACTTAACTGCGGATGCATTTGGGTTACTGACATGTGGGCCCTTAAGCTGTCAGGACCCCGATTCCAAGTCACATCGATCTAGCCCGTAACACCTCATATCACTTTGCGGCCTCACGCACGGTATTCCCACGGGTGTCGCCTTACCATCGCCCGGGACCATTTGCGCCTTTTGGCTCACGTATATGATAGTGTTGCTAGCATCCATATGACAGAGAACCCGGGCCGACATGGCTAGTCGTGAACCCAAAGCGGCACCAACCTATGGGGACAGGCATACATGAATCACATCGAGCATGTCGGTCAACAGCGTGTGAATCCGGGCTATAGCACTGGGCTAACAGGACTCCGGGAACCCGGGTTGTAGCAGGCTAGGCAGGACTCCGGATTTCACCGCGTGACATTTCCTGAAGGGACAGACACAGGAACAAAGTGAAACACATGCGGCCAGTCAAGTGTCCTCAGCAGTAGTGCTGGGCTAGCAGGACTCCGGTGAACCGGGCTGTAGCGGACTACTATGGCTCATGGAAGCACTAGACTACATTTCCCCATAAGAGAGGCTGCCAAGGATAAACAACTAAATTGTCGGATCCCACACATACCAAGCATTTCAATCATACACACAATATGCTCGATATGTGTAAATACAACATGGCATCACAACATAACTCTACGACTCAAGTATTTATTCATTAGGTTCCGAGGAGCCAAGCATTACAAACATGGGTCTCATGACCCCAACATACAGAGCATACAGGCAACAAGCACATGCGGAAACTTAACTTGTCTGAGTACAGACAGCTATAAATGAAGAAGGCTCAGAAGCCTGACTATCTACAAGACCCTCCCAAGGGCACAAGATCGTAGCTGAGGTAACAAGCTAAACGTCGAAGTCCATGTGGAACTACTAGCGAGACTGAAGTCTCTCTGCAAAAACATAAATTAAGCAAATGTGAGTACAAATTTACCCATCAAGACTTACATCAGAACTAACTACATATGCATCAGTATCAATAAAGGGGTGGTGGAGTTTAACTACAGCAAGCCAGCTTTGACTCGGTGGCTATCCTGAACTACGACTGCAAGTAACTCTTTTGAGGTGGCGCACACGAGTCCACATATTCTCCATATCAATACTCCACTATGGATCCTCTCTCGTCTCCCTACGAGAAGGCCATCCATAGCACTCACACTTATCTTGCGCATTTTAGAGTATCCACTTTCACTTGTCTATGAACTATGCAAGGGTTCCAAGTTTCCATATCCGAGGAATCCGACTATTCGAATAGATAATGATAACCCTCCAGGGGTGTACTTCTTCACATACGCTCTCGCCACTTACCACCATGTACACATCGTGTATCTCGGCAACCTTGAAGCGGAAGCCTGGTGAGGGAGTCGGCCATGACCTGACTAATCAACAAGTCTCTAGTCCAGGTTTATTGCCTATTCGGGTTCCATCCGCAAGGAGATCCGGCCGGGGTGTCGCTCACGGCACCAAATGATGTGTGCAGGGTTCCCAAGCCCACCATCTGGGTGACACTTGGTACACCGTGCCACTGTGCCTAGTCTATCCCAAGCCCCCTGTACCGGGTGCCACTTGGTAGACTACTAACACTACCTACAAACACCAGAAACTAGTTGCAACTCCTGGACAGAGATCAGGTTGATTAATAAGTCGAGAGAGCTTGGAGCGCCTGGAGCCCAATGTGTGGTAGTAACTGTTCATGGATCACAAACACATAACTCAGTTCCTGAGGACGACTGCAATGAGACAACCCACCATGTACTCTTACATGGCCTCTCACTGCTACCTTTACCAAATCGTGTTCACACACTTATCTCACACATAGTAGGACATGTTCAACACCATTCCAATTCATCCCCGATGAATCAGACCTGACTCAACTCTAAGCAGTAGCAGGCATGACAAACAACATGAATGAGTAGGCACATCAGGGCTCAAACAACTCCTACTCATGCTAGTGGGTTTCATCTATTTACTGTGGCAATGATAGGTCATGCAGAGGAAAGGGGTTCAGCTACCGCAGCATGTAACAGTTGAAACGTTGTTGTCCTAATGCAGTAAAAGAGAGCAGGAGCGAGAGAGTGGGATTGTATCAGAATGACCAAGGGGTTTTTGCTTGCCTGGCACTTCTGAAGATATTATAGTTCTTCATCGGTGTCATCAAACTCATTGTCGGAAGCACGTCTATCGAGAGGGGACGAGTACTGGCAACAGAGAGGGAGAGCACAATCAATGCAATGCAACAATATGATGCATGATCATGACATGGCAATATGCTGTGATTTTGGCTAATGCAACAGAAAGTCATTTTAATTGAAGTGCAATTCAAAACTATATCAAACTCCAACTCCAAATCTATTATGAAAATTTGCCCTAATCATGTTTTATCATAAACAGTGAGGTTAACTTGCTCAAACATGCATGAAAGTGGTACAGATGGATTCCTTGAATTTTTCTGATAATTTTACGTATATAATTTATTCCATATGGAGCTATAGATTAATTTCTATGATTTTTAGAAGTTATAACTATTTTCTGAAATTTCCTGGATTATTTTTAAACCAGAAAAGTATTAACTGTGTCAGCATGACGTCATCACTGCATCAGCAGGTCAACGTGGTCAGCCCAGGTCAAACCTGACCACTGGGCCCCGCAAGTCAGTGTCTCAGGTCTAATTGGGTTTAAATTTAAACTAAACCAGAGATTAACAGGGGCTGGACCAACCTATCAGTGGCGTAGGGGAAGTCAAATCCCGGTCAACCGGGGTCAAACCCACGGGCTTGGCCCACGGCTCATCGCCGGCGACGACAGAGATGGCGAGGCGGCTCGGAAATACTCCTCCGGTGAGCAAAACGGCGGCGGAGAGGCTCTACGTGATGCTGGAGCTCATTCGCGTCTAGTGCAGCAAGCGGCAGGAGCTAGGGTGGCCGGGGTTGAACGCGGCGTCGACCTCGGCGGCGGCCGGAGTTCGGGCGCACTCGGGAACGGGGTTGTGGTGGCCGTGGAGTGGCGTGCTTAGCTCCTACGGCACCTACACGGCGCGGTGAGCACGTGGGTGTGCTCGGTTGGGAGCTACGACGACTGTGGCCATGGCGGCGAGAAGCTCGGGCAGCGGCGCGGTTCGTTCTCCGGCGGAGCGACGGCTACAGCGTGCAAATGGAGTGCAAAGGCGGGGGGTTCGGGTCAGTGGCTCACGGCGAGTCGGACGAGCAGGTCGGCGAGTTCGGGGACGCGGAGATGGCGGCGAATCGAAGGTGAGGTTGCCGGCGGCCGGAGGTTGAAGACGACGATGTAGCCGCCGTTGCAGCATGCCCGCGGTTCCATAGCTTGGTGAAGACGAAGAGGACGGTGATCCAGAGCTTCTGGCACTTCAGAGGAGCGAGGGGGTGGCTGTGGCCGCGTCGGACGGTGACGGCAGCGACGGCCGTGGGGAGGAAGAGAACCAGGGGAGGAGAAAGTGAGCACGGAGGGGGAGAGGGAGGCACGGAGGTGCGTGGCGTCGTCCAAGGGGGTCGGGGAGGGGCCAGCCAAGCAGGAGGTGGCGCGCGCGTGTGCGCGTACGGTGGCCACACGCCCTCCTGCCCACTGGCAGGAAGTTGAAGACAGTGGAGGGGCCTGGTGGCTGGGCCAGCAGGAGTTGGGCCCGGTGGGCTGTATAGCGCAAGGCCGGCTGATGGGCTGCCTGGTACGTCCAGGTAAGTTATCCCCCTTTTTCTTTTTATTTATGTTTTCTATTTTCTGCTTCTGTTTTGAATTTGGTTTGCTGACCAAATTATTTTTCAGCTTCTGGAAATATTTTTGGATGCAAATTGGTTTATCCCAGAGCTCCATAAAAAGTCTCAGAATTATTGGAGCAATAAAATATTTATAGGATTTAATTGCTCCAACTCAAATACACTAGTAAATTAAATCAAAGCCCAAATAATTCCCTAAAAATGTTCAATATTTTTGGTTTGGATCAAAACCCTTGCCAAAATTATCAAACATTAATGAAGGCAATTTTGGGTTCATTGAAAATATTTTTAGGTTGAACCTGTTTGATTTGACTTGGTGCTAGGGTTTCAACAATCCCCATTTCAACTTTCAAATAAATTTTAGATATGATGCAAGGGTGCTGATGCAACTAATTACAATCAAATTCTAGGGGTGTGACAACTCACCCCCACTAAAACAAGAATCTCATCCCGAGATTCAAGACGTGAGGTAAGAAGGCAGAGGGGACACAAAGCTAACACCATCTTCTCGATTCAATTGTTCTTCTCGAAGATGTTGATTCATTGCATCATATTGATCTTGACATCTTTGCTTCGAGAACTTCATCCAACATGGCGACAAGAGAGCAAGACAACCTCACAAGAGTGGATACAAGATCAACTCACGGAATGAGACGTAGAAACATCCCTTGAGCTGAGACACAAAAAAACATCAGAGATGATGGATGAGAAACATATGACAAAGGTTCAGATTGGTAGGCAACAATTCGGCGCTTAAATAGATGGTGAGGGGGGTTTCAAAGTAGCGAGGAGTTAAGTTGCCCATGATACCATAACGGGACACCTCGGGGAAGGTGACTGGTAGAATTATTCCCTTAAGTGGCAAAAAGAATTACTTTTGATACAGAGATCACTGAAACTCTCTATACTAGCCTAAGGAAAATCAAAATTGATCATTTGAATGAATTCGAAAGAATGGCATACTCAGTTTGGAGAGGAAACTAGAGTTATAGGACAACTCGGCAACGGAAGGCACATTCCAAGTGATACCGAGGATATAACCCAATGACCGAGCGTGCTCTCAAGAACTTGAGCATTTCCGTATTCATCAAGGTTCTACCAACATCCGTGCCAAGGATCCTGGCAACACATCGTACTACCATGATAAACGGTGATGGAGGATGCAGATGCAAAGGAGGACATCACTTTCTCAGATTTTTCCTTAGCAATGCCAAAGAAGCAAATCTGGATGATCGACCGAGAGACATTTAGCACTCCTCTTCTAATGTTCTCCTTGATGTACTAGGTACCACGGTCAATGCTTAAAAGCATCAACATGGCCATCAAGTAAAGGCCAGACTTCGGGAGCACAAAAATCCATAAGGAACAACTTGTGGAATAAGTCATACCAAATCCTCATGGAGAAGATGGTTGAATAGCTCAATCAAGATACTACAATGATAGATCTTCTGGCTAGGTGTGTCAGCCAGAACATCAACCTTGTCGGGGACCTACATCATAGAGCTTGGAAAAGTTCCAACCATCATGTCTGCCTGAGATTCAGATCTGGTTAGTAACAGGATATTCCAGACCCATCGACTCTAGAAGAAAATGAAAGTTTGCAACACAAATCGACGAGATGACGTTGCGAGATTCTCGGGAAATGGACTATGGTAGTAAGCTCCAAAACATGAGCTTGTTCTGCTAAAACATGTGAACATGTTGTCCCAGAAAAGCATGACCACGTAGTAGTCTTATAATAAAAACACTACCGAGTTCAGGTGGGGAACCATCATCGAGGATAACAAAGTCCTAACATAAGTCATGATTCTTAAGAAGGAACTTCTTCTCCTTGAACAAATCAATCAGTGGCTTCGTGTGCTAGGGATACATACAGAATGAAGATGATCACTCTATCAAACCATAGAATACTTCGCACATGCATGACTAACTTGGGATGATTCCAGAGGAAGCAAAACAAACTTTCTCAAATTCATGGCGGCAACTTGCACCTAATGCACGTGAACTTGGAGAAAGTCACTTATTTCACCCAAACATATACCTCATGAGCGGAACACGAAGGCAATGCTTAGAAAAGTTTCCAACACTAGCTCAATGTTCAACATGAATCATGGAGGAGACAAGATGCTGCTGATGGGCTGAACAGTAACTCATCGTAATTTTCATATCACTGGAATTCCACCATTATGTGAACAATGTGATAGTATTGGTCAGACCAAAAGATGTAATGGTGTATGCTCAAGGGATCAACCACGAGTAAGACAACATTACGATTATCGTTGGTTCTGATTTGATTTGACGATAGCCCATGCACAAATCAAAGATTGGATAAGACAATGGCACCGACAATTGATCACGAGGATCAATCGATGAAGATATCATCTTTCTTCAACAAACACACAAACACAAGGATATCCCTTTGGAGATGAACTAAGCGGGACAAGCTTTCATCTTCCAACTCTCCAAGTTGTTGTGTAGCTCAACCAACTAGCTCAGGGATATCCAGCACAGATTCTTGGAGAAGGGGTGGTTTATAAGAAAACCAACTTGATCGCGAGCTCAACATAATGGTCGGGGGACAACCCGGTGATACTTCAGAGAGGATATTCAGAAAATCACGAACCACCGATATGTTATCAAGCTCGGGAATAATCCTGCTTTCTAGGGCAAGACGATATGATCAAATAAGCGAGGGATTGGCACGATCCTAAATCATTGATTGAAGTGTGCACCAGAAATAAGGACTAGGTAGCACGATAAACCTTAGGGTGATGATTCAATAATCAACACGCTAAGGATAAGATTATTGTCCATTATCTACCAAGCAACAGGGTTGCTAGGAGCATTGATTTCACACATCACAGTTTACTTGTCGGCATTCCGGTTACAACAACACGCGACCGAGGAATGAATAATGATGGCGAGAAGTATCACTGTATCAAGAGTTCATAGGAGGTTGTGCAATTCCTATGATATTCCTGACATAAAGAGGGCAATACTTCAGGGTAGAACAGAATCAAAAGATGGATTGGCATTTTGATCTACGGAATACAACTGCTTTGACCCAATCCTAGATATGGATGAGGTACTGGAGTTTGTTTCTCCAAGTCATCCCGGAATAGAATGGCTTGACGGATCACATGAACAATAGGCATCAATAACACCAATGCACAAGTACTCTTGACCAACAATTGACAGACGAAGGTCAGATAACAACTAAAGAGGGACAACTCAAAGGAACATATATCTTCCTGAGTTGTAGATGCATAGATTAGCATGCCGAACGAGTTCAACATAATTCTTCCGGATAACCCATGCAGAAAGGTAGAACTGGCAGAATCACAATTATGAATGGAGAACTCCTCAAGAGTACTCTGATTGTGATCTTTTGATCCAACAAACTTCTGCCATAAGTGGTTCATAGTATTTGGAAGAAGGAAATACCACAGACCTCGAGGACTAATGCAAAGGTTAATAATAACCTAAAGGAACGAGCAAACACTATCAACATGAAGTAAGTAGGGTGAATCTCAGGTTCAAAACCCAGAAATAGAAAGCCTACTAACTAAATGGCATCACGAGATGCTTTCAAGGATGGTGGCCAGAATCATGACACCGGGAACACAAAACATTGCTAGATTACTGAGTGGTTCTCGAAGACACCTAGGGTCATAATACTAACTCCAACATACATATCAAGGCAATGGAGTACCTCAATAGACCGATTAGTGTGCTTAATCTGGCCCAAAGGAACATCGAGAATGGGAAGAAGGGATTTGTAAATGCATCGGACTATTTAGAAACCTGGGATGACTCGGACAGCATAATGGCTGTAAATGCTCAAAATGATTTGAGACATCCTGCAAAAATGGTGGCATAACCACTCAATATCACAAAATCAAGGTTCTGAGGCCAGCTATGAACATACGGAAGTAGTAGGAACTGAACTGAGGCTTGAACTCAACAATCCTAGGCAACTACGGTTTAGTAACACGTCATCCTGAGAGATGGAAGAGAAGCCTAGTTCTTAACCCCCGTAGAAAAGAAGAGGTTGACTCAGAGCAGAAGGGCATAAGGTAAAGGAGTAAAAAAAAGCCTTACATTCCCATCCACAATCAATTTCCTTATATAACTAAAGCATTTCTAGACATGACTTCGACCAGCTTGGCTTGGGAATCCTACAGGCAGTCAGGCTCTGATACCAAAGCTGTCAGGACCCCGATTCCAAGTCACATCGATCTAGCCGGTAACACCTCATATCACTTTGCGGCCTCACGCACGGTATTCCCACGGGTGTCGCCTTACCATGGCCCGGGACCGTTTGCGCCTTTTGGCTCATGTATATGATAGTGTCGCTAGCATCCATATGACAGAGAACCCGGGCTGACATGGCTAGTCGTGAACCCAAAGCGGCACCAACCTATGGGGACAGGCATACATGAATCACATCGAGCATGTCGGTCAGCAGCGTGTGAATCCGGGCTATAGCACTGGGCTAACAGGACTCCGGGAACCCGGGTTGTAGCAGGCTAGGCAGGACTCCGGATTTCACCGCGTGACATTTCCTGAAGGGACAGACACAGGAACAAAGTGAAACACATGCGGCCAGTCAAGTGTCCTCAGCAGTAGTGCTGGGCTAGCAGGACTCCGGTGAACCGGGCTGTAGCGGACTACTATGGCTCATGGAAGCACTAGACTACATTTCCCCATAAGAGAGGCTGCCAAGGATAAACAACTAAATTGTCGGATCCCACACATACCAAGCATTTCAATCATACACACAATATGCTCGATATGTGTAAATACAACATGGCATCACAACATAACTCTACGACTCAAGTATTTATTCATTAGGTTCCGAGGAGCCAAGCATTACAAACATGGGTCTCATGACCCCAACATACAGAGCATACAGGCAACAAGCACATGCGGAAGCTTAACTTGTCTGAGTACAGACAGCTATAAATGAAGAAGGCTCAGAAGCCTGACTATCTACAAGACCCTCCCAAGGGCACAAGATCGTAGCTGAGGTAACAAGCTAAACGTCGAAGTCCATGTGGAACTACTAGCGAGACTGAAGTCTCTCTGCAAAAACATAAATTAAGCAAATGTGAGTACGAATGTACCCAGCAAGACTTACATCAGAACTAACTACATATGCATCAGTATCAATAAAGGGGTGGTGGAGTTTAACTACAGCAAGCCAGCTTTGACTCGGTGGCTATCCTGAACTACGACTGCAAGTAACTCTTTTGAGGTGGTGCACACGAGTCCACATATTCTCCATATCAATACTCCACTATGGATCCTCTCTCGTCTCCCTACGAGAAGGCCATCCATAGCACTCACACTTATCTTGCGCATTTTAGAGTATCCACTTTCACTTGTCTATGAACTATGCAAGGGTTCCAAGTTTCCATATCCGAGGAATCCGACTATTCGAATAGATAATGATAACCCTGCAGGGGTGTACTTCTTCACATACGCTCTCGCCACTTACCACCATGTACACATCGTGTATCTCGGCAACCTTGAAGCGGAAGCCTGGTGAGGGAGTCGGCCATGACCTGACTAATCAACAAGTCTCTAGTCCAGGTTTATTGCCTATTCGGGTTCCATCCGCAAGGAGATCCGGCCGGGGTGTCGCTCACGGCACCAAATGATGTGTGCAGGGTTCCCAAGCCCACCATCTGGGTGACACTTGGTACACCGTGCCACTGTGCCTAGTCTATCCCAAGCCCCCTGTACCGGGTGCCACTTGGTAGACTACTAACACTACCTACAAACACCAGAAACTAGTTGCAACTCCTGGACAGAGATCAGGTTGATTAATAAGTCGAGAGAGCTTGGAGCGCCTGGAGCCCAATGTGTGGTAGTAACTGTTCATGGATCACAAACACATAACTCAGTTCCTGAGGACGACTGCAATGAGACAACCCACCATGTACTCTTACATGGCCTCTCACTGCTACCTTTACCAAATCGTGTTCACACACTTATCTCACACATAGTAGGACATGTTCAACACCATTCCAATTCATCCCCGATGAATCAGACCTGACTCAACTCTAAGCAGTAGCAGGCATGACAAACAACATGATTGAGTAGGCACATCAGGGCTCAAACAACTCCTACTCATGCTAGTGGGTTTCATCTATTTACTGTGGCAATGATAGGTCATGCAGAGGAAAGGGGTTCAGCTACCGCAGCATGTAACAGTTGAAACGTTGTTGTCCTAATGCAGTAAAAGAGAGCAGGTGCGAGAGAGTGGGATTGTATCAGAATGACCAAGGGGTTTTTGCTTGCCTGGCACTTCTGAAGATATTATAGTTCTTCATCGGTGTCATCAAACTCATTGTCGGAAGCACGTCTATCGAGAGGGGACGAGTACTGGCAACAGAGAGGGAGAGCACAATCAATGCAATGCAACAATATGATGCATGATCATGACATGGCAATATGCTGTGATTTGGGCTCATGCAACAGAAAGTCATTTTAATTGAAGTGCAATTCAAAACTATATCAAACTCCAACTCCAAATCTATTATGAAAATTTGCCCTAATCATGTTTTATCCTAAACAGTGAGGTTAACTTGCTCAAACATGCATGAAAGTGGTACAGATGGATTCCTTGAATTTTTCTGATAATTTTACGTATATAATTTATTCCATATGGAGCTATAGATTAATTTCTATGATTTTTAGAAGTTATAACTATTTTCTGAAATTTCCTGGATTATTTTTAAACCAGAAAAGTATTAACTGAGTCAGCATGACGTCATCACTGCATCAGCAGGTCAACGTGGTCAGCCCAGGTCAAACCTGACCACTGGGCCCCGCAAGTCAGTGTCTCAGGTCTAATTGGGTTTAAATTTAAACTAAACCAGAGATTAACAGGGGCTGTACCAACCTATCAGTGGCGTAGGGGAAGTCAAATCCCGGTCAACCGGGGTCAAACCCACGGGCTTGGCCCACGGCTCATCGCCGATGACGACAGAGATGGCGAGGCGGCTCGGAAATACTCCTCCGGTGAGCAAAATGGCGGCGGAGAGGCTCTACGTGATGCTGGAGCTCATTCGCGTCTAGTGCAGCAAGCGGCAGGAGCTAGGGTGGCCGGGGTTGAACGCGGCATCGACCTCGGCGGCGGCCGGAGTTCGGGCGCACTCGGGAACGGGGTTGTGGTGGCCGTGGAGTGGCGTGCTTAGCTCCTACGGCACCTACACGGCGCGGTGAGCACGTGGGTGTGCTCGGTTGGGAGCTACGACGACTGTGGCCATGGCGGCGAGAAGCTCGGGCAGCGGCGCGGTTCGTTCTCCGGCGGAGCGACGGCTACAGCGTGCAAATGGAGTGCAAAGGAGGGGGGTTCGGGTCAGTGGCTCACGGCGAGTCGGACGAGCAGGTCGGCGAGCTCGGGGACGCGGAGACGGCGGCGAATCGAAGGTGAGGTTGCCGGCGGCCGGAGGTTGAAGACGACGATGTAGCCGCCGTTGCAGCATGCCCGCGGTTGCATAGCTTGGTGAAGACGAAGAGGACGGTGATCCAGAGCTTCTGGCACTTCAGAGGAGCGAGGGGGTGGCTGTGGCCGCGTCGGACAGTGACGGCAGTGACGGCCGTGGGGAGGAAGAGAACCAGGGGAGGAGAAAGTGAGCACGGAGGGGGAGAGGGAGGCACGGAGGTGCGTGGCGTCGTCCAAGGGGGTCGGGGAGGGGCCAGCCAAGCAGGAGGTGGCGCGCGCGTGTGCGCGTACGGTGGCCACACGCCCTCCTGCCCACTGGCAGGAAGTTGAAGACGGTGGAGGGGCCTGGTGGCTGGGCCAGCAGGAGTTGGGCCCGGTGGGCTGTATAGTGCAAGGCCGGCTGATGGGCT
The DNA here is from genome assembly GCF_018294505.1 of Triticum aestivum. NCBI lineage: Eukaryota > Viridiplantae > Streptophyta > Magnoliopsida > Poales > Poaceae > Triticum > Triticum aestivum. The sequence continues at coordinate 173,918,773 of NC_057809.1, forward strand.
GCCTGGTACGTCCAGGTAAGTTATCCCCCTTTTTCTTTTTATTTATGTTTTCTATTTTCTGCTTCTGTTTTGAATTTGGTTTGCTGACCAAATTATTTTTCAGCTTCTGGAAATATTTTTGGATGCAAATTGGTTTATCCCAGAGCTCCATAAAAAGTCTCAGAATTATTGGAGCAATAAAATATTTATAGGATTTAATTGCTCCAACTCAAATACACTAGTAAATTAAATCAAAGCCCAAATAATTCCCTAAAAATGTTCAATATTTTTGGTTTGGATCAAAACCCTTGCCAAAATTATCAAACATTAATGAAGGCAATTTTGGGTTCATTGAAAATATTTTTAGGTTGAACCTGTTTGATTTGACTTGGTGCTAGGGTTTCAACAATCCCCATTTCAACTTTCAAATAAATTTTAGATATGATGCAAGGGTGCTGATGCAACTAATTACAATCAAATTCTAGGGCTGTGACAACTCACCCCCACTAAAACAAGAATCTCATCCCGAGATTCAAGACGTGAGGTAAGAAGGCAGAGGGGACACAAAGCTAACACCATCTTCTCGATCCAATTGTTCTTCTCGAAGATGTTGATTCATTGCATCATATTGATCTTGACATCTTTGCTTCGAGAACTTCATCCAACATGGCGACAAGAGAGCAAGACAACCTCACAAGAGTGGATACAAGATCAACTCACGGAATGAGACGTAGAAACATCCCTTGAGCTGAGACACAAAAAAACATCAGAGATGATGGATGAGAAACATATGACAAAGGTTCAGATTGGTAGGCAACAATTCGGCGCTTAAATAGATGGTGAGGGGGGTTTCAAAGTAGCGAGGAGTTAAGTTGCCCATGATACCATAACGGGACACCTCGGGGAAGGTGACTGGTAGAATTATTCCCTTAAGTGGCAAAAAGAATTACCTTTGATTCAAAGATCATTGAAACTCTTTAAACCAACCTAAGGCAATTCTCGACCGATCGTTTGGAGGGGGTCGGTAGAATGGCATACTCGGACTTGGATGATATGGATTACCTTGTTGAAGACAACGTAATGGATGAATGTGCTTACCACCGAAAATGGAAGAGACCCATGGTAGAATGGCACATTGGCGGTGCAAGCTGGGAACAAAATGCAAATGCTGGAATGATTCTGGTAACTGGAAGGCACATTCCAAGTGATACCGAGGATATAACCCAATGACCGAGCGTGCTCTCAAGAACTTGAGCATTTCCATATTCATCAAGGTTCTACCAACATCCGTGCCAAGGATCCTGGCAACACATCATACTGCCATGATAAACGGTGATGGAGGATGCAGATGCAAAGGAGGACATCACTTTCTCAGATTTTTCCTTAGCAATGCCAAAGAAGCAAATCTGGATGATCGACCGAGAGACATTTAGCACTCCTCTTCTAATGTTCTCCTTGATGTACTAGGTACCACGGTCAATGCTTAAAAGCATCAACATGGCCATCAAGTAAAGGCCGGACTTCGGGAGCACAAAAATCCATAAGGAACAACTTGTGGAATAAGTCATACCAAATCCTCATGGAGAAGATGGTTGAATAGCTCAATCAAGATACTACAATGATAGATCTTCTGGCTAGGTGTGTCAGCCAGAACATCAACCTTGTCGGGGACCTACATCATAGAGCTTGGAAAAGTTCCAACCATCATGTCTGCCTGAGATTCAGATCTGGTTAGTAACAGGATATTCCAGACCCAACGACTCTAGAAGAAAATGAAAGTTTGCAACACAAATCGACGAGATGACGTTGCGAGATTCTCGGGAAATGGACTATGGTAGTAAGCTCCAAAACATGAGCTTGTTCTGCTAACACATGTGAACATGTTGTCCCAAAAAAGCATGACCACGTAGTAGTCTTATGATAAAAACACTACCGAGTTCAGGTGGGGAACCATCATCGAGGATAACAAAGTCCTAACATAAGTCATGATTCTTAAGAAGGAACTTCTTCTCCTTGAACAAATCAATCAGTGGCTTCGTGTGCTAGGGATACATACAGAATGAAGATGATCACTCTATCAAACCATAGAATACTTCACACATGCATGACTAACTTGGGATGATTCCAGAGGAAGCAAAACAAACTTTCTCAAATTCATGGCGGCAACTTGCACCTAATGCACGTGAACTTGGAGAAAGTCACTTCTTTCACCCAAACATATACCTCATGAGTGGAACACGAAGGCAATGCTTAGAAAAGTTTCCAACACTAGCTCAATGTTCAACATGAATCATGGAGGAGACAAGATGCTGCTGATGGGCTGAACAGTAACTCATCGTAATTTTCATATCACTGGAATTCCACCATTATGTGAACAATGTGATAGTATTGGTCAGACCAAAAGATGTAATGGTGTATGCTCAAGGGATCAACCACGAGTAAGACAACATTACGATTATCGTTGGTTCTGATTTGATTTGACGATAGCCCATGCACAAATCAAAGATTGGATAAGACAATGGCACCGACAATTGATCACGAGGATCAATCGATGAAGATATCATCTTTCTTCAACAAACACACAAACACAAGGATATCCCTTTGGAGATGAACTAAGCGGGACAAGCTTTCATCTTCCAACTCTCCAAGTTGTTGCGTAGCTCAACCAACTAGCTCAGGGATATCCAGCACAGATTCTTGGAGAAGGGGTGGTTTATAAGAAAACCAACTTGATCGCGAGCTCAACATAATGGTCGGGGGACAACCCGGTGATACTTCAGAGAGGATATTCAGAAAATCACGAACCACCGATATGTTATCAAGCTCGGGAATAATCCTGCTTTCTAGGGCAAGACGATATGATCAAATAAGCGAGGGATTGGCACGATCCTAAATCATTGATTGAAGTGTGCACCAGAAATAAGGACTAGGTAGCACGATAAACCTTAGGGTGATGATTCAATAATCAACACGCTAAGGATAAGATTATTGTCCATTATCTACCAAGCAACAGGGTTGCTAGGAGCATTGATTTCACACATCACAGTTTACTTGTCGGCATTCCGGTTACAACAACACGCGACCGAGGAATGAATAATGATGGCGAGAAGTATCACTGTATCAAGAGTTCATAGGAGGTTGTGCAATTCCTATGATATTCCTGACATAAAGAGGGCAATACTTCAGGGTAGAACAGAATCAAAAGATGGATTGGCATTTTGATCTACGGAATACAACTGCTTTGACCCAATCCTAGATATGGATGAGGTACTGGAGTTTGTTTCTCCAAGTCATCCCGGAATAGAATGGCTTGACGGATCACATGAACAATAGGCATCAATAACACCAATGCACAAGTACTCTTGACCAACAATTGACAGACGAAGGTCAGATAACAACTAAAGAGGGACAACTCAAAGGAACATATATCTTCCTGAGTTGTAGATGCATAGATTAGCATGCCGAACGAGTTCAACATAATTCTTCCGGATAACCCATGCAGAAAGGTAGAACTGGCAGAATCACAATTATGAATGGAGAACTCCTCAAGAGTACTCTGATTGTGATCTTTTGATCCAACAAACTTCTGCCATAAGTGGTTCATAGTATTTGGAAGAAGGAAATACCACAGACCTCGAGGACTAATGCAAAGGTTAATAATAACCTAAAGGAACGAGCAAACACTATCAACATGAAGTAAGTAGGGTGAATCTCAGGTTCAAAACCCAGAAATAGAAAGCCTACTAACTAAATGGCATCACGAGATGCTTTCAAGGATGGTGGCCAGAATCATGACACCGGGAACACAAAACATTGCTAGATTACTGAGTGGTTCTCGAAGACACCTAGGGTCATAATACTAACTCCAACATACATATCAAGGCAATGGAGTACCTCAATAGACCGATTAGTGTGCTTAATCTGGCCCAAAGGAACATCGAGAATGGGAAGAAGGGATTTGTAAATGCATCGGACTATTTAGAAACCTGGGATGACTCGGACAGCATAATGGCTGTAAATGCTCAAAATGATTTGAGACATCCTGCAAAAATGGTGGCATAACCACTCAATATCACAAAATCAAGGTTCTGAGGCCAGCTATGAACATACGGAAGTAGTAGGAACTGAACTGAGGCTTGAACTCAACAATCCTAGGCAACTACGGTTTAGTAACACGTCATCCTGAGAGATGGAAGAGAAGCCTAGTTCTTAACCCCCGTAGAAAAGAAGAGGTTGACTCAGAGCAGAAGGGCATAAGGTAAAGGAGTAAAAAAAAGCCTTACATTCCCATCCACAATCAATTTCCTTATATAACTAAAGCATTTCTAGACATGACTTCGACCAGCTTGGCTTGGTAATCCTACAGGCAGTCAGGCTCTGATACCAAAGCTGTCAGGACCCCGATTCCAAGTCACATCGATCTAGCCGGTAACACCTCATATCACTTTGCGGCCTCACGCACGGTATTCCCACGGGTGTCGCCTTACCATGGCCCGGGACCGTTTGCGCCTTTTGGCTCATGTATATGATAGTGTCGCTAGCATCCATATGACAGAGAACCCGGGCTGACATGGCTAGTCGTGAACCCAAAGCGGCACCAACCTATGGGGACAGGCATACATGAATCACATCGAGCATGTCGGTCAGCAGCGTGTGAATCCGGGCTATAGCACTGGGCTAACAGGACTCCGGGAACCCGAGCTATAGCAGGCTAGGCAGGACTCCGGATGTCACCGCGTGACATTTCTCGAAGGGGCAGACACAGGAACAAAGTGAAACACATGACGACCAGTCAAGTGTCCTGAGCAGTAGTGCTGGGCTAGCAGGACTCCGGTGAACCGGGCTGTAGCGGACTACTATGGCTCATGGAAGCACTAGACTACATTTCCCCATAAGAGAGGATGCCAAGGATAAACAACTAAATTGTTGGATCCCACACATACCAACATTTCAATCCTACACACAATATGCTCGATATGTGTAAATACAACATGGCATCACAACATAACTCTACGACTCAAGTATTTATTCATTAGGCTCCGAGGAGCCAAGCATTACAAACATGGGTCTCATGACCCCAACATATAGAGCATTCAAGCAACAAGCACATACGGAAGCTTAACTTGTCTGAGTACAGACAGCTATAAATGAAGAAGGCTCAGAAGCCTGACTATCTACAAGACCCTCCCAAGGGTACAAGATCGTAGCTGAGGTAACAAGCTAAACATCGAGGTCCACGTGGAACTACTGGCGAGACTGAAGTCTCTCTGCAAAAACATAAATTAAGCAAATGTGAGTACAAATGTACCCAGCAAGACTTACATCAGAACTAACTACATATGCATCAGTACCAATAAAGGGGTGGTGGAGTTTAACTGCAGCAAGCCATCTTTGACTCGATGGCTATCCTAAACTACGACTGCAAGTAACCCTTTTGAGGTGGCGCACACGAGTCCACATATTCACCATATCAATACTCCATTATGGATCCGCTCCCGTCTCCCTACAAGAAGGCCATCCATAGCACTCACGATTATCTTGTGCATTTTGGAGTATCCACTTTCACTTGTCTATGAACTATGCAAGGGGTCCAAGTTTCCATATCCGAGGAATCCGGCTATTCGAATAGATAATGATAACCCTGCAGGGGTGTACTTCTTCACACACGCTCTCGCCACTTACCACCATGTGCACATCGTGTATCTCGGCAACCTTGAAGCGGAATCCTGGTGAGGGAGTCGGCCACGACCTGACTAATCAACAAGTCCCTAGTCTAGGTTTATCGCCTATTCGGGTTCCATCCGCAAGGAGATCCAGCCGGGGTGTCGCTCACGGCCCCAAACGATGTGCGCAGGGTTCCCAAGCCCACCATTCGGGTGCCACTTGGTACACCGTACCACTGTGCCTAGTCTGTCCCAAGCCCACCTATACCGGGTGCCACTTGGTAGACTACTAACACTACCTACAAACACCAGAAACTAGTTGCAACTCCTGGACAGAGATCAGGTTGATTAATAAGTCGAGAGAGCTTGGAGCGCCCGGAGCCCAATGTGTGGTAGTAACTGTTCATGGATCACAAACACAGAACTCAGTTCCTGAGGACGGCTCCAATGAGACAACCCACCATGTACTCCTACATGGCCTCTCACCGCTATCTTTACCAAATCGTGTTCACACACTTATCTCACACACAGTAGGACATGTTCAACACCATTCCAATTCATCCCCGATGAATCAGACCTGACTCAACTCTAAGCAGTAGCAGGCATGACAAACAACATGAATGAGTAGGCACATCAGGGCTCAAACAATTCCTACTCATGCTAGTGGGTTTCATCTATTTACTGTGGTAATGACAGGTCATGCAGAGGAAAGGGGTTCAGCTAGCGCAGCATGTAACAGTTGAAATGTTGTTGTCCTAATGCAGTAAAAGAGAGCAGGAGCGAGATAGTGGGATTGTATCGGAATGACCAAGGGGGTTTTGCTTGCCTGGCACTTCTGAAGATATTATAGCTCTTCATCGGTGTCATCGAACTCATCGTCGGAAGCACGTCTATCGAGAGGGGACGAATACCGGCAACAGAGAGGGAGAGCACAATCAATGCAATGTAACAATATGATGCATGATCATGACATGGAATATGCTGTGATTTGGGCTAATGCAAGAGAAAGTCATTTTAATTGAAGTGGAATTCAAAACTATATCAAATTCCAACTCCAAATCTATTATGAAAATTTGCCCTGATCATCTTTCATCCTAAACAGTGAGGTTAACTTGCTCAAACATGCATGAAAATGGTACAGATGGATTCCTTGAATTTTTCTGATAATTTTACATATATAATTTATTTCGTATGGAGCTATAGATTAATTTCTATGATTTTTAGAAGTTATAACTATTTTCTAAAATTTCCTGGATTATTTTTAAACCAGAAAACTATTAACTGAGTCAGCATGACGTCATCACTGCGTCAGCAAGTCAACGTGGTTAGCCCAGGTCAAACCTGACCACTGGGCCCCGCAAGTCAGTGTCTCGGGTCTAATTGGGTTTAACTTTAAACTAAACCAGAGATTAACAGGGGCTGGACCCACCTGTCAGTGGCGCAGGGGAAGTCAAATCCCGGTCAACCGGGGTCAAACCCACGGGCTTGGCCCACGGCTCATCGCCGGCGACGACAGAGATGGCTGGGCGGCTCGGAAATGCTCCTCCGGCGACCAAAACAGCGGCGGAGAGGCTCTACGTGATGCTGGAGCTCGTCCGCATCTAGTGCAGCAAGCGGCAGCAGCTAGGGTGGCCGGGGTTGAGCGCGGCGTCGACCTCGGCGGCGGCCGGAGTTCGGGCACACTCGGGAACGGGGCTGCGGTGGCCGTGGAGTGGCGTGCTTAGCTCCTACGGCACCTACGCGGTGCGGTGAGCACGTGGGTGTGCTCGGTTGGGAGCTACGACGACTGTGGCCATGACGGCGAGAAGCTCGGGCGGCGGCGCGGTTCGGTCTCTGGCGGAGCGACGGCTACAGCGTGCAAACAAAGCGCAAAGGAGGGGGGTTCGGGTCAGTGGCTCACGGTGAGTTGGACGAGCAGGTCGGCGAGCTCGGGGACGCGAAGACGGCGGCGAATCGAAGGTGAGGTTGCCGGCAGGCGGAGGTTGAAGACGACGACGTAGCCACCATTGAAGCATGCCCGCGGTTGCGTAGCTTGTTGAAGACGAAGAGGACGGCGAGCCGGAGCTTCTGGGCACTTTAGAGGAGCGAGGGGGTGGCTGTGGCCGCGTCGGACGGTGACGACAGCGACGGCCATGGGGGAGGAAGAGAACCAGGGGAGGAGAATGTGAGCACAGAGGGGGAGAGGGAGGCAGGGAGGTGCGTGGCGTTGACCAAGGGGGTCGGGGAGGGGCCAACCAAGCAGGAGGTGGCGCGCGCGTGTGCGCGTACGGCGAACACATGCCCTCCTGCCCACTGGCAGGACGTTGAAGACGGTGGAGGGGCCTGGTGGCTGGGCCAGCAGGAGTTGGGCCCGGTGGGCTGCATAGTGCAAGGCCGGCTGATGGGCTGCCTGGTACGTCCAGGTAAGTTATCCCCTTTTTCTTTTTATTTATGTTTCCTATTTTCTGCTTCTGTTTTGAATTTGGTTTGCTAATCAAATTATTTTGCAGCTTCTAGAAATATTTGTGGATGCAAATTGGTTTATCCCAGAGCTCCACAAAAAGTCTCAGAATTATTGGAGCAATAAAATATTTATAGGATTTATTTGCTTGAACTCAAATACACTAGTAAATTAAATCAAAGCCCAAATAATTCCCTAAAAATGTTCAATATTTTTGGTTTGGATCAAAACCCTTGCCAAAATTATCAAACATTAATGAAGGCAATTTTGGGTTGATTGAAAATATTTTTAGGTTGAACCTATTTGATTTGACTTGGTGCTAGGGTTTCAACAATCCCCATTTCAACTTTCAAATAAATTTTAGATATGATGCAAGGGTGCTGATGCAACTAATTACAATCAAATTCTAGGGCTGTGACAACGGGCATCTGGCCCGCATGTCAACTTTGTCTGAGATTCAACTCCTTCTGGGTGAAAATGTACTTCAAACTCTTATGATCCGTGTACACCTCACAATGATTTCCAATGAGAAAATGTCTCCATGTCTTCAAAGCATGCACTACGGCTGCTAACTCCAAATCATGCATAACATAATTCAACTCATGAGGCTTCAGTTGTCTTGAGGCATATGAAACAACTCTTCCTTCCTGCATAAGCACTGCTCCAAGTCCTCGACGTGAAGCGTCGCAATACACCTCATAATCCTTGGTCTGGTCTGGCAAAATCAACACTGGTGAGGTAACCAAACGTTTCTTCAACTCCTAGAAACTAGCCTCACATTCCTCTGTCCATATGAACTTGGTATCCTTCTTCAACAACTCCGTCATAGGCTTCGCAATCTTTGAGAAATTCTCAATAAATCTCCGGTAGTATCCTGCGAGTCCAAGAAAACTCCAGATCACTCCCACTATTGTTGGGGCTTCCCACTGGGTCACGGTTTCAACTTCAGCGGGATCTACTGCTATACCTTCTCCAGATATAACATGTCCGAGGAATCCTACTTCCTTCAACCAAAACTCACATTTGCTGAACTTGGCATATAATTGATGTTCTCTGAGCTTTCTAAGTACCAAACGCAAATGCTCCTTGTGTTCCTCTTCATTCTTCGAATAAACCAGGATATCATCAATGAACACTACGACGAACTTATCCAAAAACTCCATAAACACTTTGTTCATCATGTTCATAAAATATGCGGGTGCGTTAGTTAGACCAAATGACATAATGGTATACTCATACAGCCCATACCTGGTAGTAAAAGCTGTCTTAGGAATATCCTGTTCTCGAATCTTCAACTGGTGGTATCCTGATCGCAGATCGATCTTGGAAAATACCTTAGCTCCTTGCAATCGATGAAACAGATCGTTGATCATTGGTAGCGGGTACTTGTTCTTGATTGTTACTTCATTCAATCCTCGATAATCAACAGCCATCCTTAATGATCCATCTTTCTTCTCCACTAGAAGTACCGGCGATCCCCAAGGTGAAGAACTTGGGCGAATATATCCTTTATCCAGTAACTCCTTAATATGCTTCTTAATTTCCACCAAATCCTTTGCTGGCATCCTATATGGTCTCTTTGATACTGGCCCTGTGCCTGGCAATAGCTCAATCAAAAACTCAATATCTCTATCCGGTGGCATGCCTGGCAACTCCTCTGGAAATACATCAGGGAAATCCCTTACCACTGGTACTTCCTCCTGCACAACTCCTGTTAGGCAATTTACTTGACTCCTCTTTGGCACATGCCGGGATACATACTTGATCCTTCTCCCTTCTGGGGTGGTAAGCAAAATTGTCTTACTAGCACATTCAATATTCCCTTCATACCTTGATAACCAATCCATGCCTAATATCACATCCAATCCTTGAGATTCCAATACTATTATGTCTGAGGGAAAAACATAGTTACCAATCCTTAATGGTAACCGATCACACCATAGACTAGCCACATATTCTGCTCCGGGCGAGGTTACTAACATGGGTGACCTAAGGGCTTGGGTTGATAGGTTATACTTATTCACAAATCCCCTTGAGATGTATGAATGCGATGCACCAGTATCAAAAAGAACGAGTGTAGTAAATGACTTAACCAAAAACTTACCTATTACTGCATCGGGCTGAGCTTCAACCTCCTCCATGCTAACGTGGTTCCCCTGTCCCCTATTGAAAGGGTTTGGCTTCTTCCCAGAACTTCCATTGCTATTTCCATTTTGTAATTCAGGACATTCATTGGCATAATGTCATGTCTTCGAACACTTAAATCAAGTGACTTGGCTCAAGTCCTTGTTGGCTGGGGTTGAGGGGTTGGTGCGGTTCTGTCCATTGCTTCCTCTGTTGCCATTACCATTCTTGGTGCCATTGTGATTGTGCGAGCTACCTCCTCCATGGGTATGCTGAAAATGTCCTCCCGGTCTAGGGGTAAAACGTGGCTTCTGTTGAGCTCCTGAATTGTACTTTCCTTGTCCATACTTCCTCTTGTGATTCTCAATTTGCTGCTACTTCCCTTCAATCATAAGAGCACGATCTACCAACTCCTGGTAGTTGTTGAAGGTGGCTACCATCAACTACATGCTCAACTCATCATTCAGTCCTTCTAGAAACTTCTCTTGCTTAGCTGCATCCGTAGCGACGTCATCTCGGGCATAACGCGCTATCTTACTAAATTCCTCCACATACTGGCCAACTGTCCGTCCTCCTTGGCGCAAGTTGCGAAACTCACGCTTCTTCATGGCCATAGCTCCTGCTAAAACATGTGCAGTACGAAAAGCCTGCTAAAACTGGTCCCATGTGACAGTGTCGACTGGGAAAGTGGCTGTGAAATTCTCCCACCATGATGTTGCGGGTCCTTCTAACTGATGTGCGGCAAACTTCACCTTCTCTGCATCTGTGCATCCTGCTGTGGTCAACTCCCTAGCTGTCTTGCGGAGCCAATCATCCGCTACTATCGGCTCGGTGCTACTGGAAAACACCGGCGGATTCAGCCTAAGAAAACGGGCTAAGTGGTCAACAGGTGGTGGTGGTGGTGGTGGGTTGTTGTTGTTCCCCTGATTCTGATTCTGGACCAGCAACTGCATCAATGTGTTCTGCTGCTGGATCAACTGGGTGAGCTCCGGCGGAAAGGCAAATCCGGCGTCACGTCTCGGAGGCATCTGAGGGTTTAGAAAAGATGAGATATAAGAATAGAGGGGTCTAAAGAGAAAACACTACCCATATGCACATGAGGCAAAGCAAACAATTCACTTCAATCAATCAAACAAGGGCATACAATCGATCTATCTATCGCAAAAGTGCTCGGGCTACTATATTTACATGATGGACTACTACTACTAATGGGGTGGTCTACAAGAAATATTCTTCGGTTGCAGACTCCATGATATCTGCTCCAGCTTCATCAACATAGTCATCATCACTACTATCTTCTTCCGAGTCAGTGCCGTCGATGATCATGTAGTCTTCCGGGCTAATTTCCTTGGGTTCTTCATCTTCATCTACTGGGGTACGGCCTCCCATAAATATTCCAATCTTCTTGATTAGGTCGTCATTCTTCTCCACCAATACTTCAATTTCTTCTTCATAATCTTCACGTGTAGCCTTGAGTTCTTCCTCCAGTTCCTTGATTCTAGTCTTTGCCTTCTTCAGGTCTATCACGTCGGCGCACATCTGGTTCTCCTGTCGTCGAATGTGCTGATATAACTCCTGGATAAAAGCTGCATTTGATCTATCCTTCCGGGTGTTGATCATCTCCCAGTGTTCATCTCGGCGCCCGCAAATCTGGTAGATAGTATCCTTGAGATGTTGGGGAACGTAGTAATTTCAAAAAAAATCCTACGCACACGCAAGATCATGGTGATGCATAGCAACGAGAGGGGGAGAGTGTGATCTACGTACCCTTGTAGATCGACAACGAAAGCGTTAACTTGGTTGATGTAGTCGTACGTCTTCACGGCCCGACCGATCAAGCACCGAAACTATGGCACCTCTGAGTTCTAGCACACGTTCAGCTCGATGACGATCCCCGGACTCCGATCCAGCAAAGTGCCGGGGAAGAGTTCCGTCAGCACAACGGCGTGGTGACGATCTTCATGTACTACTGTCGCAGGGCTTTGCCTAAGCACCGCTACAATATTATCGAGGACTATGGTGGAAGGGGGCACCGCACACGGCTAAGAATATGATCACATGGACCAACTTGTGTGTCTAGGGGTGCCCCCTGCCCCCGTATATAAAGGAGCAAGGGGGAGGAGGCCGGCCGGCCCCTATGGCGCGCCAAGGAGGAGTCCTCCTCCTAGTAGGAGTAGGACTCCTACTAGGAGGGGGAAAGAAGTGGGGAGGGAGAAGGTGTGACGCCCCCGATTCAATCGTACACTAATCATAGATGCAAACGTGTACGATCAAGATCAGGGACTCACGGGAAGATATCACAACACAACTCTACAAATAAAATAAGTCATACAAGCATCATATTACAAGCCAGGGGCCTCGAGGGCTCGAATACAAGAGCTCGATCATAGACGAGTCAGCGGAAGCAACAATATCTGAGTACAGACATAAGTTAAACAAGTTTGCCTTAAGAAGGCTAGCACAAACTGGGATACAGATCGAAAGAGGCGCAGGCCTCCTGCCTGGGATCCTCCTAAACTACTCCTAGTCGTCGTCAGCGGGCAGCACGTAGTAGTAGGCACCTCCGATGTAGTAGGAGTCGTCGTTGACGGTGGCGTATGGATCCTGGGCTCCAACATCTGGTTGCGACAACCATGTAGAAGGGATAGGGGGAAAAGAGGGAGAAAGCAACCGTGAGTACTCATCCAAAGTACTTGCAAGCAAGGAGCTACGCTACATATGCATGGGTAAATGTGTAAAGGATCATATCGGTGGACTGAACTGCAGAAAGCAAGAATAAGAGGGGGATAGCTAATCCTTTCGAAGACTACGCTTCTGGCAGCCTCCGTCTTGCAGCATGTAGAAGAGAGTAGACTGAAGACCTCCAAGTAGCATCGCATAGCATAACCCTAACCGATGATCCTCCCCTCGTCGCCCTATGAGAGAGCGACCACCGGTTGTATCTGGCACTTGGAAGGGTGTGTTTTATTAAGTATTCGGTTCTAGTTGTCATAAGGTCAAGCTACAACTCCAAATCGTCCTATTACCGAAGATCACGGCTATTCGAATAGATTAACTTCCCTGCAGGGGTGCACCACATTCCCCAACACGCTTGATCCCATTTGGCCGGACACACTTTTCGGGGTCATGCCCGGCCGCGAAAGATCAACACGTCGCAGCCCCACCTAGGCACAACAGAGAGGTCAGCACGCCGGTCTAAACCTAAGCGCATAGGGGTCTGGGCCCATCGCCCTTAGCACACCTGCACGTTGCGAACGCGGCCGGAAGCAGAACTAGCCCCCTTAATACAAGAGCAGGCTTACGTTCCAATCCGGCGCGCGCCGCTCAGTCGCTGACGTCACGAAGGCTTCGGCTGATACTACGACGCCGGGATACCCATAACTACTCCCGCGTAGATGGTTAGTGCGTATAGGCCAGTAGCCAGACTCAGATCAAATACCAAGATCTCGTTTAACGTGTTAAGTATCTACGAACGCCGACCAGGGCCAGGCCCACCTCTCTCCTAGGTGGTCTCAACCTGCCCTGTCGCTCCGCCACAAAGTAACAGTCGGGGGCCGTCGGGAACCCAGGCCCACCTCTACCGGGATGGAGCCACCTGCCCCTTCAGCCCCCATCTCCGAACAGTATCATAAGTAATGTAAATGTGTAAAGTATTTAGTATATGCCCGTGATCACCTCCCGAAGTGATCACGGCCCAGTAGTATAGCATGGCAGACGGACAAGAGTGTAGGGCCACTGATGGAACACTAGCATCCTATACTAAGCAGTAGGATAGCAGGTAATGGTAACAGCAGTAGTAGCCAGGACAGGCTATGCATCAGGATAGGAATAACGGAAAGCAGTAACATGCTACACTACTCTAATGCAAGCAGTATAGAGAAGAGTAGGTGATATCTGGTGATCAAAGGGGGGCTTGCCTGGTTGCTCGGGCAAGAAGGAGGGGTCCTCAACACCTTAGTCGTACTCAGTGGCATCAGCGTCGGTCTCGGGGTCTACCGAAGAAGAAGAGGGGGGAAGAAATAGTAAATACGGAGCAAACAAAGCATAACAAAACATAACGAGGCAATACGCGGTGTAGGTATGCCCTAACGTGGTAGGAGGTGATACCGACGAAAGTGGGAAACATCCGGGAAAGTATCCCTGGTGTTTCGCGTTTTCGGACAGATGAACCGGAGGGGGAAAGTTGTGTGTTCACTATGCTAGGGATGCGTGGCGGACGAACGGGCTGCGTATCCGGATTCTTCTCGTCGTTCTGAGCAACTTTCATGTACAAAGTATTTTCATCCGAGTTATGGATTAATTTATATTATTTTTTTGAATTTACTTATATTTAGAAATTACACAGTAAAATAATTTTGTCTCCTAGTGCTATTCTAGCATAGGGTATGGCAGTGGGGCCAGGGGTTGGGTTGACCCAGTCAAAGATTGACTAGTCAACATATGAACAGTGTACGGGACTACATGTCGTTGACTTAGACAATTATTTTAAATTTGTTTTTCTCTAAACCATTAGTGGGTCCACATATCATCTACTATTGGATAAATTAGCTAGTACTACTAATTATAAACTAACTAAAAGGCTGGCCAGGGTGTGGCATAGCCGGCCACACACGGCTGTGGTGCCTACACACTACGCACTCACCTACACACACTATGCTAGGGAGTAACTCTATTCCTTTTAACACAAGATAGCATTTTGTGATTTTTGTAGGATTTAATCCATGCATTATCTCAAACAGGTCCAATGGAACAAAATGAAGCTTGTTACGTCTACTTTCCGTTCATATAATTTTTACCCATCTTAGGACTTGTCTTAAGGATGTTTAGGGGCTATTTAGAGAGCTAGTCAGCGTAAAGTCAGTAAAGCTAGCTACTGCTACAGTAACTGAATGTTACTATAGCAGTGTTGCATAGCAGCAGGCAGCAGCAACAGAGTAGCTACCGGCGAAGCCGGCCCAGCCATGGCGCAGTCAACTGCGCGTGTGGCCAGGGACGGGCATGAGCAGCTGCAGCTTTGGGCAAGCAGTGGTGCTAGGCAGCAGCAGGCGACGAGCAGTGGCGCGGCGCATGAACGGCCGGCAAGCGAGCGACACGGTTGCGGTGAGCGTGAGGCAGAGGGCGGTAGCGGCGGGGCGCGACCGTGGCTAGGCGGTGCACAGCAGAGGCACCAGCTGCGGCCGCAGTAGTAGCGCAGCAGCGGCGATTCAGTAGCGGCAATGCAGCAGAGAACCGGCGAGCGAGCGCCGGGAAGCGGGTCAATGGGCAGCGCGGGCGCGGGCGGCAGCGGAGCAAGCACGCAGAGCGTGGGAAGCGCGGCCCTGGGCACACACACACGCGTGAGGGTGCAACTGGGGCAGCCAGATATGCGGGGAAAAAGCACGACCACGACGAGCTCGTGGCCATGGCGGACGATGGCTTCGGCCTCGAACAGAGCAACGAATACGATGGTGGATTCGCACGGGAAGGAGACGGGAATGGTTGGGTGCCTCACCGAGGAGGCACACGATGGCTCGTTGGTGGCTTAGGAGCAGCAGAACGGCGACGGTCATCACGGACGCACCGGTGACCGTAGGTTGAAGACGACGACGAACCCGACGATGTATGGGCTCCCACCAAGGACTCGAGGGTGTGCCCGACACGGCAGACGACGACGGAGCTGATGGTCCAGCTCCTAGGTGCTAGGGTCGACGATGGCCGCGTGGACAAGTCGAGGCATGGCGATGGCGGCGCATTTGCGAGCGAAGGGAGAGAAGGGCGACGCGAGGGGAATGGGGAGAGTCGGCTAGGGTTGCAGGCGCAGGGGGTAGATATAGGCAGGGGAACGCCGGAGGGCCGTCGGATGGCCGCCACGGCGACGGCTAGTGCAGTGGCAAGCATCGGCGTTGCCCACGATCCCCCCTCTGAACAGGGAGGGGGAGGTAGTGCGCTTGGGCCGGCCTAGTGGTTAGGTGGGCCAAGTGGCCCAGGAGGAGGGGGTTGTCTTGTTTAGTTTTTTTTGTGTTTAATTACTTTTTATTATTTACCTTTCACTGTTTTATTTAATTTCCACAATACTTTAGTTTTGCTAAAATACAAAAGTAGTTTCTAAATTAGTATTACTAGTTATACCTCTGGCACAAAAAGTTTCACCCACACATAAAATAGTTTAACTTTTTAGAAATTATAAAAGGCATTTCAATGGTTGTTTAAGCCATTGTTATATTCACAAATGAGGATTTAAACATTTTACAAAAGTGTTCGGTCACCACCATAATTAGATATGGAATATTTGCCACACTTTGAACATTTTATTTGTCATGTTTGAGAAACTTGAATTTTGGACTTTAATTTTGAATTTGAATTGGAATCATGATTTGGACAAACCGAGGATTAGCAATAGTAAGAGTGATGACCTGGCACCATTAGCAGGAGATTACTGTAGCTTAATTATCCGAGCGTCACAAATCTCCTCCACTACAAGAAATCTCATCCCGAGATTTAGGAGGGGAGTAAGGGAAAGACGTGGCTACGAAATTCTATCGAGTCTTCTCGGTCTTGGTTGCTCTTCTCGAAGAGGTTGATCCCTTTCGTTGTTGTCTTCATTTCTCTGATTTAAGTCACCATGACCAAGTCGTCATCCTTTCTTTGGAACTCCAACGTACTTACGAATAGGTAATAGGCAACTTGGCTACGTCAGAATGATTATGAGGGAAACAAGCTGGGGGTTAACCCATGAATGGGCATAAGACTACCTCTTGAGTTGAACATATAAAATACATCGAGAGTAAGGTACGAAGGTACAATGAGAGGGTCCAAGCGGATAGATAGTTGCTCAAGGTCTGAACCATAGTGAGAAAGGGTTCAGAACAGCGAGAGTAAGTATTGCGTCTGATACCAGAATGGAGCACTAGGACAGTGGCTCACGAATTACCTACGAAACCAAGAGCAAGGGATAACTTTGTTAACAAGGTGTACAGGAGAGTCAAGTTTCGATCCTGTGGAACTGTGGGTTATGGGCCCACCATGTGGTTAAAAGTAGGAAGGTCGGTGACATCTTGCACGATCATGTAAGCAAGGCATGTCAGAGGATAGTCTGTCGGTCATGTCGGCAACACATCAGTACCAAGGGTGAGGGACGAAGAGAACCATTTTCCTGCTCGTTGAACGAGGCGGACCAGTAGGCAAGATTCTCGTCCATCGGTGGTTACCGGAACGCCATCAACAAAAGTAACAGGGTCTTTCTAATAGAGTGGTACAACGAGGTGTTTACATAAGCAAGGATATATTACTGCTTATACAATATAGATCACAAGAAGGTTTAAACAAACCAATGGAAAGGGAAAAGTGATTATCAGGTTTTAAATAGAACAATGGAAAGGAAAATGTGTTTAAACACATATTTCAAGGGTATATTCTTCCCAAGGACAAGCAGAACATATTATCCATCACAGGATATAATGTAGAAAACTCTTTAGTTAGGGGAGAGACTTTTCATGACATTACCCGTACAATGTTGTTTGGATAATTGAGTAGGAAACATTTAACATTAGGCTTTAAATGTTCTTGTTGAAAACTGGAGTACCATATATATGCTTCAAGATAGCTTTGACATGGTATTCAGGCAAAGGTCAGACTTTGGAAACACAAAGGATCCATCAGGAATAACTTGTAGAATAAGTCTTACAATTTCCTCATGGAAGAATGGATAACCTTGCTGAAAAGGAATCTATAACCATAGGGCCTCCAGCCGGGTGTGCTAAGCACGACATCCTTGATATAAAAGATGGTAATACTCCAAGGTAAAGAAGAACAAATGTTGGATAGCAAGGATCTCCAAGTATAACTCAAAACACGAATAAGTATGTGTTGGAGGGAAGTCAATAAGGTGGTCGATGATAACATAGATCATCGAGGGCAAGGATGGTATTTCTCATAATGAACTCAATTGACATCCTGGAAGAGTTCAGAATGCCGATGATGATCACGACACAATTGTTGAGAGATTCCATGCAAATGTAATCGGTCGGCGATGACATCAAGCCAAAGGAATGATGAAGCGAAAGGTTATTGAACCCAAGGGTATGACACACACTCGAAATCAAGCTCGTTGTTTAAGGAAAAATGGTATGATGAGGAAGATCGTCGTAATCTTAGCTCATCGCCGAAAGTTGTGCTTCGGGAATAAGGACCAGGTAGTACAGTTAAAATCATCACAGTAATGATATAGCCAAATAGGGTAGGTAGGACGTGATCGGGTACAAACTCGTAAGTCATGAAGGTTACCATGATTTGTTTAATCGTGGTGCAGACTTCAGTCAGTTATCGGTGTCTTTGAGTGTTTAATAACTCAGAGCCCGTGAAAAATTGGAATTAGTGAGAATGTAGCACTTGATGAAGAACTCATAAGAAGTATGCAGTTCCATGATAATCTCGAGATACCAGGGGGTAATACTCGACGACAGATCATAGTAAAGGTTGGAATAGGGTAATGCTCCGTAGAAAACAAGTGCTCAAACTTACACGAGAAATGGAATCAAGGAGAAACATGGTCGGAACCATGTCCACAGATACAAGATGAACTTATAACAAGGGGATTATTATCATTTACAAGAAGCTTCAAAGAAAAGTTCCACATCGGGTCCATGGGCATGAACGCAAGGGCTCAAGGTCGACTCCCACTTCTTCAATGCATAACCTTTCATTTTACTTCTCGCTTTTGATGAGGCTGTAGTGTAGAAATTTTATCTGGCGGAGCAACAGAAGAGTATGACTCGCGAAAACTTTCGGGTTCATGCCGTTTGGGGAAGGCATAGGTTCAACCCATCAGGGCATCTTAGGAGTATATACCACAAATTTAAAGAATAAATAACACAAGCTCGATAGTAGAGCATGCTTAAGAAAGCAGAGGATACAATTTACCAAAGGCATTATGTATCCGAGGAAAAGGCTCACAGACTTATTGAATATGAAGGACATTGTCGGATAAAATCCAACAAAGGATCTGGTGGTCCTCAAGGGATCTGGTGTGAGCATCGGTACTCAACCAGAGGGAGAAACAATGCAAGGAGATCAGACTTTAGAAACAACTGACTAATTCAGAGCTCAAATGCAAAGGAATTATGATTATCAAATCAAGGGATCAGAAGCAATGTTCTGATTAGGGATGGATAAGTTGAATATCCTTAGGGGTACAATCGACGACAATTGGATTTATTGAGAACCAGCTCATGTTTAAAATGACGTCTGAGCCGGGAAGATAATTAAAAGGATCAACTGATGATTGCGTGCATTCGCACTCATGTTGAATCAAAGGGATCAAAATGATGGTGCCTAAGGATACTAACGAATATTGCCAGACATATGGAAAGCATCCATCATGCAAGCAGACAAGTATTGCAGAGCAATAAGCTACTAAGGATTTTTGGAGGATCGAATAGTATCTCGATGACCATTGTGAAACACATGAACAACTGGGGGATGAGCGGATACTCGATAAGTGCGAGAATTATCCGTAGGGGTATTCAGGTGACAAAGAACAGCAAGGCGTTAAGCTCAAAGGATTATCGAAACAATGACGAGTATTTCGGGGTATCTTGTAATAACAAGACCAACTGGGAATAAAAGTAAAAATGACAGGTGTAAGTATTTATCCATAGGGATTTTTCGGTGGTAGGGAATTGCAAAAGCAATAGGCATAAGGTCTCGAGAAAATATCGGAGAGTATTGTCAGAATATTCCGTTGAAGCAGTCGACCATCCGTAATGAAAGGGTTCTCCGGCAGGAAGTGGTAGCGAGAACCTAGAGTTACATTTTAGCAAAATCATTTAACCCGAATAGAACAGAGATCAGAATCCCAGAGTATAGACGAGGAGTAAAAGATCCTAATACCACCCAAATGGTGACGTGGGCCCATGGGCCGCACAGCCATGTTAGTAAAACAGTTTTCAATGTCTAGACTCGACTTCGGCCAAGGAGTTGGAAAGGGGATTCCTACAGGCAGTCGGCTCTGATACCAACTTGTGACGCCCCCGATTCAATCGTACACTAATCATACATGCAAACGTGTACGATCAAGATCAGGGACTCACGGGAAGATATCACAACACAACTCTACAAATAAAATAAGTCATACAAGCATCATATTACAAGCCAGGGGCCTCGAGGGCTCGAATACAAGAGCTCGATCATAGACGAGTCAGCGGAAGCAATAATATCTGAGTACAGACATAAGTTAAACAAGTTTGCCTTAAGAAGGCTAGCACAAACTGGGATACAGATCGAAAGAGGCGCAGGCCTCCTGCCTGGGATCCTCCTAAACTACTCCTGGTCGTCGTCAGCGGGCAGCACGTAGTAGTAGGCACCTCCGATGTAGTAGGAGTCGTCGTGGATGGTGGCGTATGGATCCTGGGCTCCAACATCTGGTTGCGACAACCAGGTAGAAGGGATAGGGGGGAAAGAGGGAGAAAGCAACTGTGAGTACTCATCCAAAGTACTCGCAAGCAAGGAGCTACACTACATATGCATGGGTAAATGTGTAAAGGACCATATCGGTGGACTGAACTGCAGAAAGCCAGAATAAGAGGGGGATAGCTAATCCTTTCAAAGACTACGCTTCTGGCAGCCTCCGTCTTGCAGCATGTAGAAGAGAGTAGACTGAAGACCTCCAAGTAGCATCGCATAGCATAACCCTAACCGATGATCCTCCCCTCGTTGCCCTGTGAGAGAGCGACCACCGGTTGTATCTGGCACTTGGAAGGGTGTGTTTTATTAAATATCCGGTTCTAGTTGTCATAAGGTCAAGCTACAACTCCAAATCGTCCTATTACCGAAGATCACCGCTATTCGAATAGATTAACTTCCCTGCAGGGGTGCACCACATTCCCCAACACGCTTGATCCCATTTGGCCGGACACACTTTTCGGGGTCATGCCCGGCCGTGAAAGATCAACACGTCGCAGCCCCACCTAGGCACAACAGAGAGGTCAGCACGCCGGTCTAAACCTAAGCGCATAGGGGTCTGGGCCCATCGCCCTTAGCACACCTGCACGTTGCGAACGCGGCCGGAAGCAGAACTAGCCCCCTTAATACAAGAGCAGGCTTACGTTCCAATCCGGCGCGCGCCGCTCAGTCGCTGACGTCACGAAGGCTTCGGCTGATACTACGACGCCGGGATACCCATAACTACTCCCGCGTAGATGGTTAGTGCGTATAGGCCAGTAGCCAGACTCAGATCAAATACCAAGATCTCGTTTAACGTGTTAAGTATCTACGAACGCCGACCAGGGCCAGGCCCACCTCTCTCCTAGGTGGTCTCAACCTGCCCTGTCGCTCCGCCACAAAGTAACAGTCGGGGGCCGTCGGGAACCCAGGCCCACCTCTACCGGGATGGAGCCACCTGCCCCTTCAGCCCCCATCTCCGAACAGTATCATAAGTAATGTAAATGTGTAAAGTATTTAGTATATGCCCGTGATCACCTCCCGAAGTGATCACGGCCCAGTAGTATAGCATGGCAGACGGACAAGAGTGTAGGGCCACTGATGGAACACTAGCATCCTATACTAAGCAGTAGGATAGCAGGTAATGGTAACAGCAGTAGTAGCCAGGACAGGCTATGCATCAGGATAGGAATAACGGAAAGCAGTAACATGCTACACTACTCTAATGCAAGCAGTATAGAGAAGAGTAGGTGATATCTGGTGATCAAAGGGGGGCTTGCCTGGTTGCTCGGGCAAGAAGGAGGGGTCCTCAACACCTTAGTCGTACTCAGTGGCATCATCGTCGGTCTCGGGGTCTACCGAAGAAGAAGAGGGGGGAAGAAATAGTAAATACGGAGCAAACAAAGCATAACAAAACATAACGAGGCAATACGCGGTGTAGGTATGCCCTAACGCGGTAGGAGGTGATACCGACGAAAGTGGGAAACATCCGGGAAAGTATCCCTGGTGTTTCGCGTTTTCGGACAGATGAACCGGAGGGGGAAAGTTGTGTGTTCACTATGCTAGGGATGCGTGGCGGACGAACGGGCTGCGTATCCGGATTCTTCTCGTCGTTCTGAGCAACTTTCATGTACAAAGTATTTTCATCCGAGTTATGGATTAATTTATATTATTTTTTGAATTTACTTATATTTAGAAATTACACAGTAAAATAATTTTGTCTCCTAGTGCTATTCTAGCATAGGGTATGGCAGTGGGGCCAGGGGTTGGGTTGACCCAGTCAAAGATTGACTAGTCAACATATGAACAGTGTACGGGGCTACATGTCGTTGACTTAGACAATTATTTTAAATTTGTTTTTCTCTAAACCATTAGTGGGTCCACATATCATCTACTATTGGATAAATTAGCTAGTACTACTAATTATAAACTAACTAAAAGGCTGGCCAGGGTGTGGCATAGCCGGCCACACACGGCTGTGGTGCCTACACACTACGCACTCACCTACACACACTATGCTAGGGAGTAACTCTATTCCTTTTAACACAAGATAGCATTTTGTGATTTTTGTAGGATTTAATCCATGCATTATCTGAAACAGGTCCAATGGAACAAAATGAAGCTTGTTACGTCTACTTTCCGTTCATATAATGTTTACCCATCTTAGGACTTGTCTTAAGGATGTTTAGGGGCTATTTAGAGAGCTAGTCAGCGTAAAGTCAGTAAAGCTAGCTACTGCTACAGTAACTGAATGTTACTATAGCAGTGTTGCATAGCAGCAGGCAGCGGCAACAGAGTAGCTACCGGCGAAGCCGGCCCGGCCATGGCGCAGTCAACCGCGCGTGTGGCCAGGGACGGGCATGAGCAGCTGCAGCTTCGGGCAAGCAGTGGTGCTAGGCAGCAGCAGACGACGAGCAGTGACGCGGCGCATGAACGGCCGGCAAGCGAGCGACACGGTCGCGGTGAGCGTGAGGCAGAGGGCGGTAGCGGCGGAGCGCGACCGTGGCTAGGCGGTGCGCAGCAGAGGCACCAGTTGCGGCCGCAGTAGTAGCGCAGCAGTGGCGATTTAGTAGCGGCAATGCAGCAGAGAACTGGCGAGCGAGCGCCGGCAAGCGGGTCAATGGGCAGCGCGGGCGCGGGCGGCAGCGGAGCAAGCACGCAGAGCATGGGAAGCGCGGCCCTGGTCACACGCACACGCGTGAGGGTGCAACTGGGGTAGCCAGATACGCGGGGGAAAAGCACGACCACGACGAGCTCGTGGCCATGGCGGACGATGGCTTCGGCCTCGAACAGAGCAACGAATACGACGGTGGATCCGCACGGGAAGGAGACAGGAATGGTTGGGTGCCTCACCAAGGAGGCACACGATGGCCCGTTGGTGGCTTAGGAGCAGCAGAACGGCGACAGTCATCACGGACGCGCAGGTGACCGTAGGTTGAAGACGACGACGAACCCGACGATGTATGGGCTCCCACCAAGGACTCGAGGGTGTGCCCGACACGGCAGATGACGACGGAGCTGATGGTCTAGCTCCTAGGTGCTAGGGTCAACGATGGCCGTGTGGACAAGTCGAGGCATGGCGATGGCGGCGCGGTTGCGAGCGAAGGGAGAGAAGGGCGACGCGAGGGGAATGGGGAGAGCCGGCTAGGGTTGCAGGCGCAGGGGGTAGATATAGGCAGGGGGAACGCCGGAGGGCCGTCGGATGGCCGCCACGGCGACGGCTGGTGCAGTGGCAAGCATCGGCGTTGCCCACGATCCCCCCTCTGAACAGGGAGGGGGAGGCAGTGCGCTTGGGCCGGCCTAGTGGTTAGGTGGGCCAAGTGGCCCAGGAGGAGGGGGTTGTCTTGTTTAGTTTTTTTGTGTTTAATTACTTTTTATTATTTACCTTTCACTGTTTTAGTTAATTTCCACAATACTTTAGTTTAGCTAAAATACAAAAGTAGTTTCTAAATTAGTATTACTAGTTATACCTCTGGCACAAAAAGTTTCACCCACACATAAAATAGTTTAACTTTTTAGAAATTATAAAAGGCATTTCAATGGTTGTTTAAGCCATTGTTATATTCACAAATGAGGATTTAAACATTTTACAAAAGTGTTGGGTCACCACCATAATTAGATATGGAATATTTGCCACACTTTGAACATTTTATTTGTCATGTTTGAGAAACTTGAATTTTGGACTTTAATTTTGAATTTGAATTGGAATCATGATTTCGACAAACCGAGGATTAGCAATAATAAGAGTGATGACCTGGCATCATTAGCAGGAGATTACTGTAGCTTAATTATCCGGGCGTCACAGAAGGAAAGGGGGGCGCCGCCCCCCCCCCCCTCTCCTAATCCAATTCAGACCAGGGGGAGGAGGCGCGCGACCCACCTTTGGCTGCCCCTCTCTCTCCACTAAAGCCCATATGGCCCATTACTTCTCCCGGGGGGTTCCGGTAACCCTCCGACTCTCCGGTTTTCTCCGAAATCACCCGGAACACTTCCGGTGTCCGAATATAGCCGTCCAATATATCAATCTTTATGTCTCGACCATTTCGAGACTCCTCGTCATGTCCGTGATCACATTCGGGACTCCGAACAACCTTCGGTACATCAAAATGCATAAACTCATAATATAACTGTCATCGTAACCTTAAGCGTGCGGACCCTATGGGTTCGAGAACAATGTAGACATGACCGAGACACGTCTCCGGTCAATAACCAATAGCGGAACCTGGATGCTCATATTGGCTCCTACATATTCTACGAAGCTCTTTTATCGGTCAGACCGCATAACAACATACGTTGTTCCCTTTGTCATCGGTATGTTACTTGCCCGAGATTCTATCGTTGGTATCCTATACCTAGTTCAATCTCATTACCGGCAAGTCTCTTTACTCATTCTTTAATACATCATCCCGCAACTAACTCATTAGTTGCAATGCTTGCAAGGCTTAAGTGATGTGCATTACCGAGAGGGCCCAGAGATACCTCTCCGACGATCGGAGTGACAAATCCTAATCTCGAAATAGGCCAACTCAACATGTACCTTTGGAGACACCTGTAGAGCTCCTTTATAATCACCCAGTTACATTGTGACGTTTGGTAGCACACAAAGTGTTCCTCTGGCAAACGGGAGTTGCATAATCTCATAGTCATAGGAACATGTATAAGTCATGAAGAAAGCAATAGCAACATACTAAATGATCGGGTGCTAAGCTAATGGAATGGGTCATGTCAATCAGATCATTCAACTAATGATGTGATCCCGTTAATAAAATGACAACTCTTTATCCATGGTTAGGAAACATAACCATCTTTGATTAACGAGCTAGTCAAGTAGAGGCATACTAGTGACACTCTGTTTGTCTATGTATTCACACATGTATTATGTTTCCGGTTAATACAATTCTAGCATGAATAATAAACTTTTATCATGATATAAGGAAATAAATAATAACTTTATTATTGCCTCTAGGGCATATTTCCTTGAGTCTCCCACTTGCACTAGAGTCAATAATCTAGTTCACATCGCCATGTGATTCAACACTAACAGTTCACATCACCATATGATTAACACCCATAGTTCACATCGTCATGTGACCTATACCCAAAGGGTTTACTAGAGTCAATAATCAAGTTCACATCGTTTATGTGATTAACACCCAAAGAGTACTAAGGTGTGATCATGTTTTGCTTGTGAGATAATATTAGTCAACGGGTCTGTCACATACAGATTCGTAAGTATTTTGCGAATTCTATGTCTACAATGCTCTGCACGGAGCTACTCTAGCTAATTGCTCCCACTTTCAATATGTATCTAGATCGAGACTTAGAGTCATCCAGATCTGTGTCAAAACTTGCATCGACATAACTTTTTACGACGAACCCTTTGTCACCTCCATAATCGAGAAATATTTCCTTATTCCACTAAGGATAATTTTGACCAATGTCCAGTGATCTACTCTTAGATCATTATTGTACTCCCTTGCTTAACACAGTGTAGGGTATACAATAGATCTGGTACACATCATGGCATACTTTATAGAACCTATGGCTGAGGCATAGGGAATGACTTTCATTCTCTTTCTATCTTCTGCCGTGGTCGGGCTTTGAGTCTTACTCAATTTCATACCTTATAACACAGCCAAGAACTCTTTCTTTGACTATTCCATTTTTGAACTACTTCAAAATATTGTCAAGGTATGTACTCATTGAAAAAACTTATCAAGCGTCTTGATCTATCTCTATAGATTTTGATGCTTAATATGTAAGCAGCTTCACCGAGGTCTTTCTTTGAAAAACTTTTTTTTTAAAACACTCCTTTATGCTTTGCAGATTAATTCTACATTATTTCCGATCAACAATATGTCATACACATATACTTATCAGAAATGCTGTAATGCTCCCACTCACTTTCTTGTAAATACAGGCTTCATCGCAAGTCTGTATAAAACTATATGCTTTGATCAACTTATCAAAGCGTATATTCCAACTCCGAGATGCTTGCACCAGTCCATAGATGGATCGCTGAAGCTTGCATATTTTTTTAGCACCTTTAGGATTGACAAAACCTTCTGGTTGTATCATATACAACTCTTCTTTAATAAATCTATTAAGGAATGCAGTTTTGTTTATCCATTTGCCAGATTTCATAAAATGCGGCAATTGCTAACATGATTCGGATAGACTTAAGCATAGATACGAGTGAGAAACTCTCATCGTAGTCAACACCTTGAACTTGTCGAAAACCTTTTGCGACAATTCTAGCTTTGTAGATAGTAACACTACTATCAGCGTCTGTCTTCCTCTTGAAGATCCATTTATTCTCAATTGCTTGCCGATCAGTGGGCAAGTCAACCAAAGTCCATACTTTGTTCTCATACATGGATCCCATCTCAGATTTCATGGCTTCAAGCCATTTTGCGGAATCTGGGCTCACCATCGCTTCTTCATAGTTCGAAGGTTCGTCATGGTCAAGTAGCATGACCTCCAGAACAGGATTACCATACCACTCTAGTGCGGATCTCACTCTGGTTTACCTACGAGATTCGGTAGTAACTTGATCTGAAGTTACATGATCATCATCATTAGCTTCCTCACTAATTGGTGTAGTAATCACAGGAACAGATTTCTGTGATGAACTACTTTCCAATAAGGGAGAAGGTACAATTACCTTATCAAGTTCTACTTTCCTCCCACTCACTTCTTTCGAGAGAAACTCCTTCTCTAGAAAGGATCCATTCTTAGCAACGAATGTCTTGCCTTCGGATCTGTGATAGAAGGTGTACCCAATAGTCTCCTTTGGGTATCCTATGAAGACATATTTCTCCGATTTGGGTTTGAGCTTATCAGGATGAAACTTTTCATATAAGCATCACAATCCCAAACTTTAAGAAACGACAACTTTGGTTTCTTGCCAAACCACAGTTCAGATTGTGTCGTCTCAACGGACTTAGAAGGTGCCTTTTTAAACGTGAATGCAGCTGTCTTTAATGCATAACCCCAAAACGATAGTGGTAGATCGGTAAGAGACATCATAGGTTGCACCATATCTAATAAAGTACGGTTATGACGTTCGGACACACCATTATGCTGTGGTGTTCCAGGTGGCGTGAGTAGTGAAACTATTTCACATTGTTTTAACTGAAGACCAAACTCATAACTCAAATACTCTTCTCCACGATCAGACGTAGAAACTTTATTTTCTTGTTACGATGATTTTCCACTTCACTCTGAAATTCTTTGAACTTTTCAAATGTTTCAGACTTATGTTTCATCAAGTAGATATACTCATATCTGCTCAAATCATCTGTGAAGATCAGAAAATAATGATACCTGTCACGAGTCTCAATATTCATCGGACCACATACATCAGTATGTATGATTTCCAAAAAATTTGTTGCTCACTCCATTGTTCCGAAGAACGGAGTCTAAGTCATCTTGCCCATGAGGCATGGTTCGCAAGCATCAACTGATTCATAATCAAGTGATTCCAAAAGCCCATCAGCATGGAGTTTCTTCATGCGCTTTACACCAATATGACCTAAACAGCAGTGCCACAAATAAGTTGCACTATCATTATTAACTTTGCATCTTTTTGGTTTCAATATTATGATTATGTGTATTACTACGATCGAGATCCAACGAACTATTTTCATTGGTTGTGTAACCATATAAGGTTTTATTCATGTAAACAGAACAACAATTTATTCTCTTACTTAAATGAATAACCGTATTACAATAAACATGATCAAATCATATTCATGCTCAACGCAAACACCAAATAACACTTATTTAGGTTCAACACTAATCCCAAAAGTATAGGGAGTGTGCGATGATGATCATATCAATCTTGGAACCACTTCCAACACACATCGTCACTTCACCCTTAACTAGTTTCTGTTCATTCTGCAACTCCCGTTTCGAGTTAATACTCTTAGCAACTGAACCAGTATCAAATACCGAGGGGTTGCTACGAACACTAGTAAAAAACACATTAATAATCTGTATATCAAATATACCTTTGTTCACTTTGCCATCCTTCTTATCCGCCAATCACTTGGGGTAGTTCCGCTTCTAGTGACCAGTCCCTTTGCAGTAGAAGCACTTAGTCTCAGGCTTAGGACCAGACTTGGGCTTCTTCACTTGAGCAGCAACTTGCTTGTTGTTCTTCTTGAAGTTCCCCTTCTCCCCTCTGCCCTTTTCTTGAAACTAGTGGTCTTGTCTACCATCAACACTTGATGTTTTTCTCGATTTCTACCTTCGTCAATTTCCGCATTACGAAGAGCTTGGGAATCATTTTCGTTATCCCTTGCATATCATAGTTCATCACGAAGTTCTACTAACTTGGTGATGGTGACTAGAGAATTCTGTCAATCACTATCTTATCTGGAAGATTAACTCCCACTTGATTCAAGCGATTGTAGTACTCAGACAATCTGAGCACATGCTCACTAGTTGAGCGATTCTCCTCCATCTTTTAGCTATAGAACTTGTTGGAGACTTCATATCTCTCAACTCGGGTATTTGCTTGAAATATTAACTTCAACTCCTGGAACATCTCATATGCTCCATGACGTTCAAAACATCTTTGAAGTCCCGATTCTAAGCCATTAAGCATGGTGCACTAAACTATCAAGTAGTCATCATATTGAGCTAGCCAAACGTTCATAACGTCTGCATCTGCTCCTGCAATAGGTCCGTCACCTAGCGGTGCATCAAGGACATAATTCTTCTGTGCAGCAATGAGGATAAACCTCAGATCACGGATCCAATCCGCATCATTGCTACTAACATATTTCAACACAATTTTCTCTAGGAACATATCAAAATAAACACAGGGAAGCAACAACGCGAGCTATTGATCTACAACATAATTTGCAAAATACTACCAGGACTAAGTTCATGATAAATTTAAGTTCAATTTAATCATATTAATTAAGAACTCCCACTTAGATAGACATCCC
Organism: Triticum aestivum; assembly: GCF_018294505.1. Lineage (NCBI taxonomy): Eukaryota > Viridiplantae > Streptophyta > Magnoliopsida > Poales > Poaceae > Triticum > Triticum aestivum. Next base: position 173,948,352 of record NC_057809.1, read on the forward strand.
TCTAATCCTCTAAGTGATCACGTGATCCAAATCAACTAAACCATGTCCGATCATCACGTGAGATGGAGTAGTTTCATTGGTGAACATCACTATGTTGATCATATCTACTATATGATTCACGCTCGACCTTTCGGTCTCCGTGTTCCGAGGCCATATCTGTATATGCTTGGCTCGTCAAGTATAACCTGAGTATTCTGCGTGTGCAACTGTTTTGCACCCGTTGTATTTGAACGTAGAGCCTATCACACCCGATCATCACGTGGTGTCTCAGCACGAAGAACTTTCACAATGGTGCATACTCAGGGAGAACACTTCTTGATAATTAGCGAGAGATCATCTTAAAATGCTACCGTCAATCAAAGCAAGATAAGATGCATAAAAGATAAACATCACATGCAATCAAAATATGTGACATGATATGGCCATCATCATCTTGTGCCTTTGATCTCTAACTCCAAAGTATCATCATGATTTCCATCGTCACTGGCATGACACCATGATCTCCATCATCTTGATCTATATCAATGTGACATCACATGGTCGTCTCGCCAACTACTGCTCTTGCAACTATTGCTATCGCATAGAAATAAAGTAAAGCAATTATTTGGCGCTTGCATCTTATGCAACAAAGAGACAACCATAAGGCTTCTACGAGTTGCCGATAACTTCAACAAAACATGATCATCTTATACAACAACCTATATCTCATCATGTCTTGACCATATCACATCACAACATGCCCTGCAAAAACAAGTTAGACGTCCTCTACTTTGTTGTTGCAAGTTTTACGTGGCTGCTACGGGCTGAGCAAGAACCGTTCTTACCTACGCATCAAAAAACCACAACGATAGTTTGTCAAGTTGGTGCTGTTTTAACCTTCGCAAGGACCGGGCGTAACCACACTCGGTTCAACTAAAGTTGGAGAAACTGTCACCCGCAAGCCACCTATGTGCAAAGCACGTCGGGAGAACCGGTCTCGCGTAAGCGTACGCGTAATGTCGGTCAGGGCCGCTTCGTCCAACAATACTGCCGAACCAAAGTATGACATGCTGGTAAGCAGTATGACTTATATCGCCCACAACTCACTTGTGTTCTACTCGTGCATATAACATCAACATATATAACCTAGGCTCGGATGCCACTGTTGGGGAACGTAGTAATTTCAAAAAAATTCCTACGCACACGCAAGATCATGGTGATGCATAGCAACGAGAGGGGGAGAGTGTGATCTACGTACCCTTGTAGATCAACAGCGGAAGCGTTAACTTGGTTGATGTAGTCGTATGTCTTCCCGGCCCGACCGATCAAGCACCGAAACTACGGCACCTCCGGGTTCTAGCACACGTTCAGCTCGATGACGATCCCCGGACTCTGATCCAGCAAAGTGTCAGGGAAGAGTTCCATCAGCACGACGGCGTGGTGACGATCTTGATGTACTACTGTCGCAGGGCTTCGCCTAAGCACCGCTACAATATTATCGAGGACTATGGTGGAAGGGGGCACCGCACACGGCTAAGAATATGATCACGTGGATCAACTTGTGTGTCTAGGGGTGCCCCCTGCCCCCGTATATAAAGGAGCAAGGGGGAGGAGGCCGGCCGGCCCCTATGGCGCGCCAAGGAGGAGTCCTCCTCCTAGTAGGAGTAGGACTCCTACTAGGAGGGGGAAAGAAGTGGGGAGGGAGAAGGAAAGGGGGGCGCCGCCCCCCCTCTCCTAGTCCAATTCGGACCAGGGGGGAGGAGGCGCGCGGCCCACCTTTGGCTGCCCCTCTCTCTCTCTCCACTAAAGCCCATATGGCCCATTACTTCTCCCGGGGGGTTCCGGTAACCCTCCGGCTCTCCGGTTTTCTCCGAAATCACCCGGAACACTTCTGGTGTCCGAATATAGTCGTCCAATATATCAATCTTTATGTCTCGAACATTTCGAGACTCCTCATCATGTCCGTGATCACATCTGGGACTCCGAACAACCTTCGGTACATCAAAATGCATAAACTCATAATATAACTGTCATCGTAACCTTAAGCGTGCGGACCCTACGGGTTCAAGAACAATGTAGACATGACCGAGACACATCTCCGGTCAATAACCAATAGCGGAACCTGGATGCTCATATTGTCTCCTACATATTCTACGAAGATCTTTTATCGGTCAGACCGCATAACAACATACGTTGTTCCCTTTGTCATCGGTATGTTACTTGCCCGAGATTCGATCGTCGGTATCCTATACCTAGTTCAATCTCGTTATCGGCAAGTCTCTTTACTCGTTCTGTAATACATCATCCCGCAACTAACTCATTAGTTGCAATGCTTGCAAGGCTTAAGTGATGTGCATTACCGAGAGGGCCCAGAGATACCTCTCCGACGATCGGAGTGACAAATCCTAGTCTCGAAATATGCCAACTCAACATGTACCTTTGGAGACACCTGTAGAGCTCCTTTATAATCACCCAGTTACGTTGTGACATTTGGTAGCACACAAAGTGTTGCTCTGGAAAACGGGAGTTGCATAATCTCATAGTCATAGGAACATGTATAAGTCATGAAGAAAGCAATAGCAACATACTAAACGATCGGGTGCTAAGCTAATGGAATGGGTCATGTCAATCATATCATTCAACTAATGATGTGATTCTGTTAATCAAATGACAACTCTTTGTCCATGGTTAGGAAACATAACCATCTTTGATTAACGAGCTAGTCAAGTAGAGGCATACTAGTGACACTCTGTTTGTCTATGTATTCACACATGTATTATGTTTCCGGTTAATACAATTCTAGCATGAATAATAAACTTTTATCATGATATAAGGAAATAAATAATACCTTTATTATTGCCTCTAGGGCATATTTCCTTCATGAGATCCTTGCGGTAGACTTCTCCAATGCGTCCCATGGCGATGTGAGCTGCCATGCTCTTTCCTAGACTCCAAGTTGGTGCATCAAAAGAAAATTCTATGGGCTCAGTGACTGGCATGAACGTCCTTCCTGGAACTTGAACTTGAATCATCCAGTGCTCTTCTTCAGGTAAAGTGGCGTTGTAGGTTCCCGTGAAGCTTGGTACTCCTATGTTCAAGTATCTAGTGACTTCCTTCAAGTGTCGTCCAAAGGGTGTATCTTCATCTGGTTGTGTGAACTTGTTCATTGCATCCGCCATCCTAAAGAGTAGAAAAGATGAGAGGTCAGAAGAGAAGAGAGTGAATAGTGATCTAGGTCTTGTGCTTAGTGGTCGTGTCCTACAGTCAGCGTGTGCTCTGATACCATCTCTGTAGCGACCAGACCTCAAACAGTCTGATCTCTGTGCTCCGGTGTCATCCCTGGATCAGTAATGCTGACACCATGCAATACTCGGAGGATTTATAGCAGAGTAGCAATCACACACTTATTACATCAAGTGTCTCAAAAGAGAACTTATTACAATAAATATGGCTTAAGGCCATCTAATAACGATAACAGCGGAAGGCTTGGAAGATAAGTGAGTCCATCAACTCCAACGGCATCACTGAGTATAGAACCACGACCTAAAACTCCTTAATCATCGTCAGAAAAGTCTGCAACATTAACGTTGTAGCCCGAAACGGGTCAGCACATGGAATATGCTGGCAACGTAACACATAGAGAGTAACGGAATGAAACAGCTATACTATATGCATATTTGGCTGGTGGAAAAGCTCTATGGTTACAGTTTTGCGTCAAGCCAATTTTTCCCTACTTCAAAGGAATAAATTTTAATTACTATCATGGTGGTTGTTAAACATTGAGAATGGTTGACAGCATTCTCAATCCCAATTAAGCATCATCATTAAACATAACCCAACAAAATTAATTTAGAGTAACATGTTGAGATTCACATGATAATCCAAGTACTAGATACTCAAGATGTCCATAACCGGGGACACGGCTAACCATGATTAGTTTATACACTCTACAGAGGTTTGCGCACTTTTCCCCACAAGACTCGATCGCCTCCGTTTGGTTTCTCACACTATATGGTGTTTGAGAAGACGGATGACCGAGACATAGTCTTTCAGAAGCTCTAGCACCTTACGATCGGGTAGACCGTACCACCTACATCCCCTACATCTGCTAGTCTACCACTGTAAGAGTTCGCACGACTTAGTCAACTATGCTAGAGCCCATAATAGCTTGTGGCTGCACACGGAAGTTTCTAGTATGAATAGTCTCATGATCCCTTTGAGCCTGGGTGGCGGTCCAAAAGAAAACAGGCAAGTCCTGGAATACCCAGGTGCCTCAATCCACCCAGATGTGTGTTTAAGTTGCCACCTTAGATAAACCATTAATTAACAATCTCAAATCTGTCATGGATATCACTCACCCAATCCACGTCTACTAGCATAGCATGGCATAATAAGCAAATGTAGAAGTAACTCCCAAAGGTTTGATAATAAACAGGTAATAGGTACTACCTCATCTACTTCCCATCTCACAATTTAATTATATCCTAATCATGCAATGTGTGAGGATTGATCTAATGCAATAAAACTGGGTAGTAGAAAAGGTATGATCAAAGTGTTACTTGCCTTGCTGATGATCCGCGAAACCTAACGATTCAAAGTAACAGGCGGCGCACTTCGGGTATTCTATCGCAGACAAACAAACAAGCATACAATAAGTACTCATCTAATGCACAGGTAAAAATCAAATAAGAGATCTAACCAGAAGGTTCAACTTAAGAACTCCGGTTGGCAAAAAGAATCAGATCGAATGAAGCAACGAAAGTCAAACGGCGAAAGAAAACAACTTCGTTCTAGTAATCTAGATCTAGGGCAAATTTTATAGTAGCAAAACCTTGTTTAAGTTGGTTAAACGGATAGGGGGTTTCGAGACAAATCTCTAGGCGCTTGAATCGCCTGATTCCGATAAACGAGCGAAAAGTTATACTAAAATGAAAATCGGATCAGGAATCGTGATCAGAAAAATCACGGATTTAATCCGAGAAAAAGAAAAACGATGAACGCCGAATTTTTTATGACGGCACGGGAAACGAGGCACGGCGAACCTCGGCGGCGGGATCCGGCGGCGGCGGCGGCGGACGTCGGCGGCGGCGCGGCGGCGGCGGCTAGGGCGGGGCGGCGGCTGGGCTGGGGGCTGGCTAGGGTTTCCCTCGGGGTGGGCTGCCCCGGCTTATAAAGGCCCCCCTCGAGCCGGAGTCCTAGTCGGACACGGCCCGTAGGTCGGTTCGTTTTTTTAATTCCGCTCGAGAAAAATAAAAAGAAATACTAAACGGACTCCAAAAATTCCAAAATAAATTTTCACGGGCTTCTAAAATCAAGCCGCACAAGGTGAACATTTATTTGGGACCTAAATGCAATTTGAAAAACACACATTTTTCCTAAATTCAAATAAAACACCGAAAAACTCCAAAATAAAATCTTATTTGATTTTATTATTAAATCCTCAATATTTGTTTATTTTGGGAAAGTCATTTTATTCCCTCTCTCATATTTTTGTAATAGAAATAATTGATGATAAAATAAATAAAATCAAATGATCCTATTCTCAAAATTTGAGAAAACTCAAATATGAAAATAGCGAAATCCCCAACTCTCTCCGTGGGTCATTGAGTTGCGTAGAATTTCTAGGATCAACCAAAATGCAAAATAAAATATGATATGCATGATGATCTAATGTATAACATTCCAAATTGAAAATTTGGGATGTTATAGTGACACACCAATTGCACCTCCAGTTAAGTCCGATGAATGCGGCATTGACATTCTCAAGAGACGGTGACCGTTTCAGGCGGGAAGCGCGCGCTAGCGATGGAAGGGGTTTCGGTTTGCAGTGGCACTAAGATCGGTCATTTACGATAGTACATACTCTGTACCATACTACCATAGTACCCATATACATGAGCAAGGCGGTCCAAGTATGACGTTGGTGTTGAGCCAGGTGAATACATGCTCGGCGTTCGCGTAGGCCGCCATCAAACGTCTAAACAGTAATGTCAGGCACCGCGGGGGTGCGCAGGTGATGGGCTCGCCGTTTGCATTGCGCCATGAGCAGGACTTTGATTTAGAGGGCGACATGCATGCATTAGCATTCTTTGACAGCGTGAGCGTGAGTGTCTGACGCGAAGTATTTCATTTTCATTTGGCTGATGAGGGTGCGTTGCAGTGACAAGTCCGTGGTTTGATTCCCCACATACGCATAATTTTGGTTTTTACAGTATTTCTTTCTCCATTGACAGGTAGGCCCACGTAGATAGATAAAGAACACGAGCTGATGAGGCGCATGCGGACTGTTTGACTAGTCAACCAGACAAATACGGAGCTATACACTGAGCCAGTGACCGTATAATCACCATATCTCGTATACAATTATCAAAGTGAGCTATCAAGACAAGTTCGATGACCGCCAATGCATTTTACTCGGTAATAAATGACCAGGATTGAAGGGGAATCCAAATTTGCTTCATCTTCTGTCCTTGAGCTCTTGACAAACCAATGCACTATACGATTGTCCGGCCACTTCACCCAGAGCTCTCACCAAGCGTCGTTCATGCCACCGCGCCGCACACTAACCGGTAAGGCAGCGATGGCATCCCGCCGCGCCGAGTTCCTCGCCGCCCACGACCACACACAAAATGGTAGGGAAGCGATGGCATCCCGCCGTACCGAGTTCATCGCCGCTCGCGACCTCACAACTATGTGGGAGGAATTTGAAGATGCCAAGGCCGAATGGGCGGTAGAGCAAGAGGCGGCCAAAGCCGCACAGAGGGAGCAGAAAAGTCAGAAAGCACTCAAGAAAAGAGAGGCATGCCGCCGCAAGAAAGAAAAGGACGCACGCGCTGCTGCGGAAAGGTCGGTGGAGATCCAAGCACGGTGGGGTGTCACCGACAAAGCCGGGAAGGAGAACGACGTCGTCTGGCCAGCATGTGATAAGTAGTAGTACTAGTAGTTAGTGTGTGTGTCGGTGTCTGAGTACGAGCATGTACCAATACTATGTCGTACATGTCCGACTCGTAGTTCCAGTCCCACGTGTTCTTCATATAGATGGAACGATCCTTGCATAACACGTGCACCTTGATGCTAGATGTCTCGCGTGTTGGCAAAAGGATGAACAAAGCTCACGTAAAAAAATAGAGTGGAAGAACATAGATTCCGGACGATCGAGAAGGAGCAAGGAACCTCGTGGTGGAGCGTCTGCACTCATAATATTTAATATTATTCAGCGATATAAAATTAACCAATCATCTCCACTGGAAGAGTACGAAACACAGCAGCCCAGTGTAGTTACATCATACTAGTACATGGCTAACCCACGCTATCACCATATTTCTTGGCTTTCGTGCGACACCTATCTCTAGTAATCCAGCAGCCCGTATCGCTTCTCCCTCCTCGTCTCTATCAAAGTGCGGCGGGCTGGCGTTTCTGCCGTCTATTGAGGTCGGTTAACTATCACATGTTAGCGACATGCCAAGAGCATTCTAAAAAAATTCCTTTCACGTTCCGTTTTCAAAAAGAAAAAAATCCTTTCACATACGAATTTGCATGTATGCTTTGAGCAACTGGCATGTCCTATACTGCTCCTGTTTGATACTCTAACTTAGCTAGAGGTTAGACTAACTCATGACTAACCCTGAACTAACTGTAGCCAAAGAGATGTTTAGGTGACAGGGTTAGATTGACAATAAATGCACTTCATGGAGAGAGAAAAGTGATTTTTCAGTGGTCCCAATGAGAACTATCTCCAGTTAGCACCTCTTGGGTGGGATAATTTTTTTTGGTGGGTTCGATGCAACTTGCTCCAATTTAAACCCTCATGCTTGCATACTTTAGGGCTATTTGAGCCCCAACTAGCTCAAACTAACTCTAACCCATGGGCCCTGTTTGGATCATGGGGTTAGAGCTAGTTTGGGTTAGTTGGAGGCTCAAATAACCCAAAAGTATCCAAACAGGGAGCGTTAGAGTGGGTTAGTTTCATCTAACCCAACTATCCTGATGGAGAGATGCTTATTTGGGTTAGAGTGGGTTAGAAAATAACTCTAACTCTAATTGTGTTAGAGTATCCTTGGATCCAAACAGGGCCTATGGCCAGTCTCGACGCGGAGCAGTCGGGTGCACCGGGAAGCGGCGCTCTCTCGGTCGTCGCGCCACTTCAAAGCCGGTGCTAGTGAGAGGTCGCCTCCGCTCTGGTCGGGCATTAATGCGGCACTGACGCTCCAGGGCGACGCTGACCGTTTCACGCAAGAAGCGCGCGCTGGCAACGGAGTATACGTTTTGAACCGTTTCAGGTGTAGTACTGGTAGTTTGCAAAACTACTCAATTATTGCACTCAGTTTCCTAAGAAATTGTGGTAAAAAAAGGTTACTCCACAGCCCGCTTCCCTTCTCCTTCCTCTTCCACCGCCCGCGCACGTCCACAGGAAGCGACCGGTCAACCCTTATATAGGAGTGCTAGCACAAAAAGATGCATGCATGAACACTAAAATTTCCATATTAAAGCGCCGCTCCGGCGGGAGTATGGCATATGTTGTTACCTTCGGCCGGCCCATGGCTACCGGGCGACGATGACCAGAGAAGAGGTGGCGGGAGGGGAATGAATGCAGCTATCGTTTGGGTTCGCCTTCTGGCTTAAATAAATGCGCAGGATCACGTGTACCCACGGGTGCACAAATTGTAACATACGTGTCTGCTTAAGTGGGTGTCACGTGACTGGTGTGTGTGAGAGAGAGATTTTGAGAGACAGAGTGCGTGTGTGCGACTCTACTCTTCGGACATGTACTCAACCTTTTGCATCGGGATATAAGTATAATGGTATTTACTTTAGCTAGTGATTTACGTGGCCATGTTAACGTGGTTGTGTCAAAAAAATGTCACTTCCTGCTCATGATTTGCGTTATATAATTACAAGCAAGATTCTCGTACATTGCAGGGATCATCAATATGCATTTTTTACAAAACACCTATTGTGATTGACCCATGCAGGAGTAATCCCATGTGTAAAAACTAATGATATCTCGAGAATTTTATCGGAAAACTGGTATCTCGAGAATGTCATCGAAAAAATGAAAGATGAGAGATAAGGCGAGGAGGAGTGGAGCGTGGTGGTGACTGGTGGTCGGAATGGGCGGAGGCATGGGGATGGGCGGCGCCGGCAGGCGGCAGCGGCCACCATGCATGCTAGATTGTTCCAGAGACATTCCTTTTTTAATTGCTGAGCAATGAGGTTGCGGGAGATAATGATGTGGAGAGAGGTGCAGGTATCTTTTGTAAAATTATCATAGTTTGCTTTCTATCCTCAGATATAGATCATACGTTCTATATTACAAGATGGTAGGCACACCATCACCGCCAACTCGTTTTTTTATAAGGGTACAGATGATAAGTTTGCTGACTACTAAAGTAAAATGGAATTTGTCCATGTTATGCAAGTAAATAAAGGTGATTGTTTATCATACGGGTAAGGTTGGATGAAGGGTGGTAGGAACAAATGCTCTGCCTAGAGCATGTGTGTGTGAGATGGAGTCTTAGTGTGTGTGTGTGTGAGAGAGAGAGAGAGAGATGGAGTCTTAGTTTGTGTGTGTGTGAGAGTGAGGGAGAGATGGAGTCTTAGTGTGTGGGGGGGTGCGTGCATGCATGCGTGTGTGTGTGTGTGTGTGTGTTTTGTGTGTGTATGAGAGAGAGATGTAGTCTTAGTGTGTGTGGGGGGGGTGTGTGTGTGTGCATGCGTGTGTGTGTGTGTCGCGGGGTCCTCTGTGGCGGATGTAATTTAAGTGTGCATGGCTTCATCATAGAGAGGTGATGTGTATGGCAGAGGCCACCAACGATGGGGTGCGAGAGAGAAAATGCCCGTAGAGAGGGAAGAGAAGGTGTGTGCGCGTGAGAGGAGTCGACATCGAGAGAACGTGTTTGTTCGAGAGACACCGAGGAAGACTACTATATATCGATGGTGCATGTAGGCGGGAATTAAACAAAGGGATGGTCTTATTGGTTTCGGGGATATAGGGGAAGAGTGAGAGGCGGGGGGTAGCTAGAAGGAGATTGTTAAGTGTGAGTATGTGTTTTACCCATCCAGGCGGAAGTTATGTGCACAAAAGAGGAGAACGATTCGATGTGGCGTTAGGATTGAGGGTAATTAACTACATATGGAGACATAGAGACCTTGAACGTGCATGTGTGAGAGGTATACATGTATACGTGGGATGTGTGTGTGTGTGCGCGCGCATGATCGAGATAAAAGAAAGAAGACATAAGTCATAAGATCAACGACATGGGAGAGACGGATCTGTATGACAATATGCATGCATGTGAGAATGCAGGGAAGAAGGCCCGACAATTGAGCATGTGTTTTTGTCTTTAAGAGATAGTGGTGTGGGCTGGAGCATGCATCTATGGCGAGCAGAGGGAGTGAGGCGCAACGATTGTGCAAAAGAGACCAACCTATAAATGCATATGTATGGAGATACATATATAGTGTGGGTGATAGGAAGCAAGACTCCGTGCGAGAAAGAAATGTTGATGGAGAAACTACAGATAGATAAAGAGATGGATATGCTAGCTAGAGGGACATCTGCTAGTTTGGGTGTTGGAGATGACCGTCGGGTGGTTCAAAGGGTGAAGTTATATATGTGTGTGAGAGGGCACTTGACTGCATGTAGAGAGAAACATATGTAGTGTGCGTGATAGGAATCAAGAGTGAAGGCGAGAAAGAAGGTTGATGGAGAAACAGATAAATAGAAAGATAAAGATCCTAGATAGTGTGCATTAGAGATAGGAGTCGAGTGGATCAGAAGGCTGGGTTATGTGTGTGGGTGTGAGAGAGATAGAGAGAGGGTGCATGTGAGTCACATACAAACAGATATCAGAGAGAAATGAGATCCAGAGAGACGGAGTTTTGTGTCTGCGAGAGAGAAAGATATTTCACAACGAGAGTGATAGCTAGAGAGACATACGAGGGAACGCAAGATATCTCTAGGGAGAGAGGGTGTGTGTAAGCGACATACAAGAGAACAATGGAGAAATATGAGACCCTGGGAGATAGAGTTTGTGTTTGTGTGTGAGAAAGAGATATTGAAGAGGAAGAGTCTTAGGTTCTCATATCTAAGGAGCGAAAGACATCTCTGTATGAGGGGTGTGCGAGTGGCACACATGGGAATAGTAGAGAGAAATGAGACCCCGGGAGACAAAGTTTTGTGTTTGTGTGAGAGAAAGAGATTCGACATGGAGAATCATAGTTAGAGACACATAGCAGGGAGCGAGATATACTTAGAGAGAGATAGAGTGATGAAGGTCGAGGGAGAGAGTACCGTCAGTGTGTTACGAAGATAAAAGAGCATTGTCGACATACAGGTAGCACGAGAGATACCCTAGAGACAATGAACGCGTATAGGTCTAGAGAGATAGTCCTATATAAGCATGAGTGATAGCTATATGAGACGAATATCTGGATTAAAGGGGATTCAAATATTTAAACTGGAGATCACGACATCAATAATATCATAACGCAAATTGGTGTATCAAACATGCATATTCATTTGAATTTGGGCACACGTGTAATGTTATATAGTTTATCAATATTGGTGATCCACAGATTATTCAATTACAAACAATGCATGGTTTATATGCAATTAATGTCTAAACGGGATTACACTATATGTTGCGTGTGTGAAACACATTATACATGTTTGAGAAGTAAAGAAACCCACATGAAACACACATTAATTGGAGACAGTTAGCGAGGAATGCATACATTGGATTTCAACATAAAGTGGTTTCAAATATTTGAAAATCCAAATTGATGGATACAACCTTATGAATCTGAGATCATGCCATTTGTAAACCATATTTATGTATAAATGGTGTTGTGCTTTTGAAAGTATATATAAAAAATGATGTATATAGAATGTAATTCCAATTGAAAATGGATCCTGCCTGAAAAAAATAGAATACAAACGGGATTCGAATTGAGTTGGCGCGGTAAACGTGCACTCTGAAAAATTTGAACGAAGCGGGGAAAGTCGCAGTAACCGCCCGAAACCAAAATCTGCGAGATGCAAATCACTACTGCCTATCCCTCCCACGCAAAGCCTATCTGCTAGATTTCTATAGGTTTCGATAGGGGTAGGTTTGTAATTTCACCCAAACGTGGCGTAACCACCTCTCACCCGGATTCATACACGGTGGGCACCAAAACACAATGTGTCCTCGGCCGAAATCGACTCCCTCCCCGATTCATATTCATACACGGTGGGCGCCAAAAACAAACTCTCGTCGGCAAATATTCGGTGTATGCGAGATTACCGTCCTATCCCCAACCGACTAATGTTGTTGTGATGTAGTAGAAATTTGAAACGGGGGCTAAGTTTGTAAATTTCCTTGCATTTGAGACAAGCGTGCCCTGAATACATGGTTTCCCCTTCCTCTCTACCTCCCTTTTCCCCATTCGTACTCTGTGGGCGCCAAAACACCCTCTCCACCCCACCCTCCTCCGTCCGCCACCGTCGGCCACCCCATCCACCGCCGTCCTCCTCCACCATGCCGAAGTTGATACCCCAACGCCGCCGTCCATTACAAGAGATCGACCTCTCTCATCCACAGCTTCGGACCGGGATCCTTGCATCCCGTCCTCTCGCTTCATTCCCGCTGTCGTCCACCTTGCCGGTGCCGCTCCTATGACCGTCTCGTCCACCGCGCCCCACCGCCACCGTATACCCTCCTAGATCTGCTTCCACGCTACCGACAGCCATCGCTACGGCAGCACCGTCAAATTCTCAGCAGATGCGTACACAGGGCCGCACCAGAGGTGGTACTCTTTCGTATCTGCTCAACTTATTTATCGCAGCAAGAAAATAGATCGCCACTACTTTACTCTAATTTCTTGTCTTGGTTGCGAAGTTGCCTTTGTCCGGTTTGCACCTTCAGAACCGCCATGGCACGCTCAACACTATACTCCCAATGCTTATGGTCTTCCCCTTTTATATTCCACACTAGTTAAATCACAGTATACTAAATTTCAAAATTGGGTCAGTCGATTTTTCAGAGCTCGCCGGAGTTCGCCGGTGCGATCGAAGGGGCTCGGGTGGTTGTGGGGCCTCGCCGAACGAAGAAAACTCGACGCGGGTGGGGGTTGGGGCGAGGGTGGGGTGGCGGAGGAACACAGGCGGTGGGGGCCGGTGGTCCGGCCGGCGGCCCGTGTGGTGTTCTGTATGGGAAGAATCAGAGACGAGGAAGAAGAAGGGTTAGGAGACATAGGATCTTCATCCAACCGCCTGAAATGGTCGAGAGACAGCTGGGAGTTGCATTCTTAATGCGCTCTGGTTCATCATGTGTGGGCACTGCGCAACCAACATTTTATTATCCGAAATCTGCTTGCTTTTCTTTACCATATTCCTCTTCTTTTCTTCTTTAATATGTACTCTCTCCATTCCTAAATAAAAGTCTTTGTATAGATTCCACCATGGACTACATATGGAGCAAAATGAGTGAATTTACACTCTAAAATGTATCTGGATACATCTGTATGTGATCCATAGTGGAAATCTCTACCAAGACTTATATTTTGGAATGGAGGGAGTATGATAGTAGTACAGTATGTTCCTTGTACTGAAGATGAGCAGGGACATTTGCAGTGTAGAGGTCTATACGGTCGGTTGTGATGGACACTTTGAGCCTCTTTGATTCGTAGGATCTTGTAAACATAGGAATAGGATTTGTAGTGGCCTGCCCACTTGAAACCTATAAGAATAGCAAGGAAATGCGAGGAGTTGTGTCGCCTTTGAGAGTTACACTGATATTAACAGTACCGCACCTTCACTTGAAGAGAGCTGGTATCCGAAGCCTTTCTACTACACTGATATTAACAGTACTAGCACATATATTCCAGCAAGTTCCACTTTGCTGATTTTACTCTGATGCTTAAGGTTTTCCCGTTATATCTACACTATGATCTGTGTAGCTGCTTTGTGTCGCACTAGCAGCAGTCCACTCTTGAAGCTAAACACTGTAATGACTTACAAAATTGGCACCAAGGCATTGAGTGCCATTCTGGATGCAATGAAACTCATACGCTCCCCACCTGTTGATTCTTGTTCAGAATATGATCCTTATGACTATTCTAACCTCAAGGAGTCAAAGGTAGATGGTTTGTCCTGTTCACCCATCAAGGTGCATGTTCTAATTTGGCAATGTTTTATTGATTGCGGGTATCTTGCATATGTTGTCTTGCATTTCTTCTACTTTGTTGCACCACCATCTACTTAATTTACTCATCATATATGTCGAGATGCCATGCCCATCCATTATCAATACATATTCCATCTGTCATCATACCATGTTTTTCCACTCAAATGTTGTTCTTGTGCATCAGACATCAAAAAGGAAGAGGGTGATTGCCAAACCTGAAGGAGCACTAGCAAAGTCCTTGAAAAATGTGGTCGTGCCGGAGAAATCAGACAGCACCCCACTTATATTGGTTGTACAACCAGTGACACAAAATGTAGGACCGACTCCAGTAGACTGTACCCATACTTCACTGGCCACACCACTAGCCCCACCACACAGGACCTGCACTCCGGTAAAAGGTATACCGATTTCATTTGCCATAGCACCAGCTGTACCACAGAAAAATCCCACTCCAGCAAAAAGTACAGCAAGTCCACCGGCCGAAGACCTATCCTAACTGCAGAGACGGCCAATTCCTACAGACTGGAACCTCATTCCATTTATTCCCAGTTTAAAAGACAATGCTTTCAATGTTGTTAGGGACTACACGCATATATTCCCATCATGGGAAGATTATTGTGAAGACAAACACCATTTTCACATCTTCCTGTCCAACTTATGTGTAAGTGCTATTATTCATGGTTATTATTTTCCTGTTTTCTGTTGATTGAACACATCAATGATTTACAGTACATTGTTGTAACTAGGCGAGGGTCAATCTGGATAGTCATCACGAGCAAAGATTGCTTGTGCTTTTCAAGGAAGCATTGCAGCAGTATCGGTGTTACCTGAGGAAATCACACTTTGATGGCAAGTCTATAAACGAATTTCCGGTGAAGTCTCCTGTGCTAAATTTAGAAGACATTGAATGGAAAAACCTTGTTATGCACTGGTCTCGTTCCCAGGATGAGGTACTGTCTATAAAATCACATGACAATTTGAACTTCTACTTTTCCTCATGTGCCTTACGGATCTTTTTTGTAGGAAATCTGCTCGAAGAAGAATTCTGGTTTGACAAGAACGACAGGATATCGCAAAAATGTAGGACCGACTCTAGCAGACTGTACCCATAATTCACTGGCCACACCACTAGCCCCACCACACAGGACCTGCACTCCAGCAAAAGGTATGCCGATTTCAGTTGCCATAGCACCAGTTGTACCACAGAAAAATCCCACTCCAGCAAAAAGTACAGCAAGTCCACCGGCCGAAGACCTATCCCAACTGCAGAGACGGCCAAATCTTGCAGATTGGAACCCCATTCTAGTTATTTCCAGTTTAAAAGACAATGCTTTCAATGTTGTTAGGGACTACATGCATATGTTCCCATCATGGGAAGATTATAGTGAAGACAAACACCATTTTCACATCTTCCTGTCCCACTTACATGTAAGTGTTATTATTCATGGTGATTATTTTCCTGTTTTCTGCTGATTGAACACATCAATGATTTACATTACATTGTTGTAAGTAGGCGAGGGTCAATCTGGATAGTCATGACGAGCAAAGCTTGCTTGCGCTTTTCAAGGAAGCATTGCAGCAGTATCGGTGTTACCTGTGGAAATCACACTTTGATGGCAAGTCTATAAACGAATTTCTGGTGAAGTCTCCTGTGCTAAATTTAGAAGACATTGAATGGAAAAACCTTGTTATGCACTAGTCTTGTTCCGAGGATGAGGTACTGTCTATGATATCGCATGACAATTTGAACTTCTACTTTTCCGCATGTGCCTTACGGATCTTTTTTGCAGGAAATCTGCTCGAAAAGGAATTCCGGTTTGAAAAGAATGACAGGATATCGCAAATATGCTGCCCGCTGCTTTGCTCTTGTTAGTACATGTTGTCTTGTATCACTGTACTTGCATACATATTCATTATGTGACAGCAGTATGCATGATAGCTTGCTTATCAATTGTTCGCTCCAAATTATCTGATATGTATGAATGGTTACATTAGTGTAGAATATATCCAATGCCAATGTTTTTTTAGCTCTGCATTGTTCTTGTAAGTACATGCTGTCATTTATCAGTGTACTTATAATGACAGGTAGTTGTTCATGTACCATCACTCTGCAGCTTATTTTTCTTTGCCCTCCATTTTCTACACATCAGATCTATATTTACTCTTACCATAAGGTTGGTACTGAAGAAGTTTAGCTATGCATTGCTCTTGGCTATACCTTTTGCATGTATCGCTGCACTTACATTTATAGCTACTTGGTTATGTAGCATCACTCTTCATCTTATCTTAAATATTCTCCATTTTTCATATATTATCACATCTATATTTACTCTTAACGAATTGGAGAATAAAGGCAATGCTTTTGAAGAAGATTCTGTGGTAAACTTCTTGAATTGCCCCCCCCCCCATCAGCATGGACAAGGCCTTTATAGAGCCTGTCTTCACCAATAATGTAAGTTTGTCCATCTCAAGCCTTCAAACTTTGTTGTATATATTTGGTTCGGCATGACTGCAACAACTGTTTGTTTTTTGTGTTTGCATCAAATTGCTTGTTTAAAGTTTATTATGTAGTTCATAAACAAAAGTTTGTCCTTTCTCAATTTAAGTTTTCAGTTGTACAACCAAGTTCCTTCTTCATACCATGTAAATTAAACTATACAGAGCAAGTGATCTTCTTTTGCACTGCATGTATGCTTTTGTTCTTCATCCGTAATCCAGTGGTGTGGTGAACCTACCCACTACAGCACAATGTCATATTCTGCAATGTCTTAACTATGAACAATGTCATATCATTCTACTATTATTTAAACCATCTCTTTATTTGCCAATCTGAAATGGTATAAATTGACAACACAGTAACCATTGATACTTATAAGTTCTTGATTTGTAATCCAGTGGTGTCGTGAAGCTGCCAACTCCTTCACAATGTCATTTCCTGCCATGTATTGACCTGAACAATACCATATTGTGTTAATGCAATTTTAAACTGTGTCACTTTATTCGTCAGTAAGAAATGTGATGAATTGTGAGCACTGATACTTTTACGTGCAAAACCTGTCATCTGTCTGCTTGTTTATCTTTCAGAGTGAGGAAGATATAAGTGTTGAACAAGCGCAGTCTTATCATCTTGCTCAGCTGCTTGCGCTGCAGCTCCCCAGCAGGGCTAACCTTTCTTGAACTCTATTGAAGTACTGTCGGTTTTGTATATTATTTTGTCAGCGTGTTTATTTGCACTGGTCGCGATCTTTGATGCCCAGTGTATGTAATCTGCTGTCTGCTTGTGCTTTATTATAATATGGCGAACTTTGATGCCCATTGGATGTAATATGCCGTAATTTCTTTATTGTATAGTCTAGGTTTTTTCTTATTCACGATGCTGCAGTTATTTTACTGTATATATCCTGTCTTCGCAGTAAACCAGCCAAACCGTAAAATTACGGTACATAATCGGGCTGTCATGCAATCACGATGTAGGTTGGGCCTGAAACGTGTCGAACAGCTCACAGGTCGGCAGCAGCTCGAAATGAACCCCGGCACATGATTGTGCGAATCAAATCACGAGCTTTTAACATGCCAAAATTGTCTCGGTCCTTGTTTGGCCCAATCAGATATCGGCTGCGAGCAGGCCGGATGCAAACCGGGCCGTAGTTAGGCCCAACTATATGACGGGCTTTTAACATGCCAAAATTAATATAGGGCTGAAAAGTTAAACGGGCCCTTAACAGGCCAAAACTAATATCAGGCCGAATTACTAAGTGGGCCTTTAGCAAGTGGGCCCAAAAGCATAGTGTCCAGTTGACGGGCCGAATCTGATATGGGCCATAATTGAGCCCAAAGCCTCTTAAAGGGCTGGACCTTATCTGGGCCATAATTTGGCCTAGAACATGGTAGGCTTTTAACGGGCTGGATCTCATATGGGCCACTATTAGGCCCGGGGCGTGGCAGGCCATTAATGGACCGGATTAAATATGGGTCGGCATTTGGCCCAAAACATGGCAGCCAATTAATGGGCCGGCCTACTAGGGTCCTCAAAATCTTGTGGGCCTACACTGGGCCGGCCCATTAATGTTGGCGAAATCTCGTGGGCCTTTAGCTGGGCCGGCCCATTATGATCCGCAAGAATCTTGTGGGCCTTTACCTGGGCCGACCCATTATGGCACACAAAAATCTTGTGGGCCTTTACCTAGGCCGGCCCGTTATGGCCCGCAAAATCTCGTGGGCCTTTAGCTAGGCCAGCCCATTAGCGTCCGTAAAATCTCTTGGGCCTTTAGCTGGGCCGGCCCATTAGGGTCCGCAAAATCTTGTGGGCCTTCAGTTGGGCCGGCCCATTTAAACTTGATGGGATGGTCCACGTGTCAACATATCATAGGCGCGTCTCGCCCATTGGATGAGTGACACCTGTGCCAATGCGGACCTGGCACGTGTCTCCTCCAGCCAATGATG
This sequence comes from Triticum aestivum, assembly GCF_018294505.1. Lineage (NCBI taxonomy): Eukaryota > Viridiplantae > Streptophyta > Magnoliopsida > Poales > Poaceae > Triticum > Triticum aestivum. The sequence continues at coordinate 173,966,942 of NC_057809.1, forward strand.
ATTTTACACGTGGAAAATCCCCATTGGTCGGGGCAGTTAACGGGTTATCGGATCAAAAATACGACCTGATAGCTTAACGGCGTTCCATTACGGTGGATGCCACGTGTTGGTCACCCTTGATGAAAGCACTTCTGTGACGCGCGATTTATCGTCATGGAAGTGGACACTTCCGTGATGATAATTTTGGTAATGTCATGGAACACTTCTACGACAGCACAGGTATGACTATCTTGATTCTGTCATAAATTTGTCATGGATGGACATGCATGACAAAAAATGCGACCTACTATGACAAACGCGTATCATCACGGAAGTGTATTTTTTGTAGTGGAATGTGTTGTGGTTGGAATCTCGCAAGGACAGCGCAGTCGCTTATCTTACTCGCTTGAAGGCGGCGATGACTCGGGTTGATGCTGAACTCTGGCCTCAAGCAGAACTGTCTCAAGACCTCGAGTCTCTGATGGGCCGGCTGAATCAAATACCTGAGCGAGTGCAAGAATTGAAGAAGTCATCTGCTCGCTGCGGCGCTGATGTTGCCCTGTCCTTGGTCCGAGTGCACTGTAAGGAATATCAAAGAGGACAAGCTAGCAGAGCTCAAGGTTGCTAACACAAAAATGCACACTTTCTAGTCCTTCATGGACACTTTCCTTGATGCCGCCACTCGCATCGCAGACAGCATAGACCTTGACAGTTTCTGCGACCCAGCCAGTCCTTCTCCTGACGAGTGACCAAAAACATTATGCTCCACCTTTATTTGCCTCGGAATGCTGAGTGATTATGTAATCGTTAAACTTCTGCGGGCTTGATGCTCGAGTGCTTTTGATCCGTGGTCCGGAACCTTAGGATTTATCTGAACTTGGTTTATCTTCTGAATGCGCTTGCGTTTTCCTTCGAGTGGAACTTGTTCTTCACTCGGAATATTCTTTGTACTTGAGATGCAGTTCTGAGGAAGATGTCCCAGTCGACCTGCTCTTCGTCGTCCTTGCGGATAAGGACAGAGTGCATGTTGTATTTGTGGCATAGCTCCAGGAGAAGGTTGCACTCGACTTGCACCTCATCATCCTTGCGGATGAGGATGGAGTGCATGTTGTATTTGTGGCGTAGCTCCTAGGAGAAGGTTGCAGTCGACCTGCACCTTGTCGTCCTTGCGGATGAAGATAGAGCGCATGTTGTATTTGTGGCGTAGCTCTAAGGAGAAGGCTGCAGTCGACCTACACCTCATCATCCTTGTGGATGGGGATGTGTTTCAAACTTAGGCGAGTACTGGACTGCAGCTAAGCTCCTGAGTGAGAGGGTTGCTCACCACTCAGTAGGATTTTTGAACTCAGGCGAGTACTGTACTGCAGCTAAGCCCCCGAGTGAGAGGGTTTCTCACCATTCGGTGGGTTTTTTAAACTTAAACGAGTACTGGACTACAGCTAAGCCCCCGAGTGAGAGGCTTGCTCACCACTCGGTAGGATTTTTAAACTTAGGCGAGTACTGGACTGCAGCTAAGCCCCCGAGTGAGAGGGTTTCTCACCACTCGGTAGGTTTTTTAAACTTAGGCGAGTACTGGACTGCAGCTAAGCCCCCGAGTGAGAGGGTTGCTCACCACTCGGTAGGTTTTTTAAACTTAGGCGAGTATTGGACTGCAGCTAAGCCCCTGAGTGAGAGGGTTTCTCACCACTCGGTAGGATTTTTAAACTTAGGTGGGTACTGGACTGCAGCTAAGCCCCCGAGTGAGAGGATTGCTCACCACTCGGTAGGATTTTTCAAACTTAGGCGAGTATTGGACTGCAGTTAAGCCCCCGAGTGAGAGGATTGCTCACCACTCGGCAGGATTTTTCAAATTTAGGCGAGTACTGGACTACAGCTAAGCCCCCGAGTGAGAGGCTTGCTCACCACTCGACAGGATTTTTCAAACTTAGGCGAGTACTGGACTGCAGCTAAGCCCCCGAGTGAGAGGCTTGCTCACCACTCGGTAGGATTTTTCAAACTTAGGTGAGTACTGGACTGCAGCTAAGCCCCCGAGTGAGAGGCTTGCTCACCACTCAGTAGGATTTTTAAAAACTTAGGCGAAACGGATTCGCAGCTAAGCCTCCGAGTGAGAGGCTTGCTCACCACTCGGTAGGATTTTTAAAAACTTAGGCGAAACGGATTCACATCTAAGACACCCACTGGGGGATTTGAAACATATAAAAAAGAAACAGCAATCATTAGGAAACTGAAAAATTGTGTCTTTGATAATCAAACTAGAAGGTATCTCTTATTACATCTCAATAGTCTGAATGCTTAAGTGTAAAAGGGGCAGAGCAGCTCCGCATTCCAAGCGTGTGGCTCGTCTTTCTTGTGCTCGACGTTATAAAGGTGGTATGCTCTGTTGTGGAGCACCCTGGTGACGATGAAGGGGCCTTCCCAAGTAGGAGCGAGCTTGTGTGGTATCTGCTGATCCACTCAGAGAACCAAGTCTCCCTCTTGAAATGCTCGTCCCCTCACATTTCTGGCGTGGAATCGACGTAGGTCTTGCTGATAAATGGTCGACCGGATTAGATCCATCTCTCTTTCCTCTTCCAGGAGATCAAGTGCGTCTTGCTGAGCCTGTTCTGCTTCACCTTCTAAGAAAAGCTCGACTCGGGGCGCATTGTGGAGCAGGTCACTTGGGAGTACAACTTCAGCTCCATAGACCAAGAAGAATGGAGTTCGTCCAGTCGACCGATTAGGAGTCGTCCTCAATACCCAAAGTACTGATGGAAGTTCATTGACCCAAGCGTCAGCCGCATGCTTGAGATCACACATCAATCAAGGTTTCAATCCTTTGAGAATCAATCTGTTTGCTCTTTCAGCTTGTCCATTCGACTGGGGATGGGCGACTGAAGCATAGTCGACTCGAGTCCCTTGTGAAGCACAGAAAGCTCGGAACTCATCAAAATCAAAGTTCGACCCATTGTCAGTGATGATGATGTGTGGAACACCATATCTAAATGTTAACTCTCTGATGAAGCTGACAGCAGTACTGGCTTCGAGGCTTTTTATAAGCTTGGCTTCAATCCATTTGGTGAACTTGTCGACTGCCACAAGCACATGAGTAAAGCCGCTCCTACCAGTCCTCAGAGGTCCAACCATGTCCAATCCACAAACAGCAAAGAGCCAGATGAGTGGAATGGTCTTCAGGGCTGATGCTGGCTTGTGAGACATGTTGGAGTAAAACTGACACCCTTCACATTTGTCGACTATCTCTTTCGCCATCTCATTTGCCCGTGGCCAATAAAATCCCGCTCGGTATGCTTTGGCCACAATGGTCCGAGAGGACACATGATGACCACAGGTCCCCGAGTGGATGTCGTTGAGGATCACTCGACCTTCTTCTGGTGTTATGCATTTCTGGCTGACTCCAGTTACACTTTCTCTGAACAGCTGTCCTCTTATCATAGTAAAGGCTTTGGATCGACGGACGATCTGACGAGCCTCTTCTTCATCCTCTGGGAGTTCCTTCCTCAGAATGTACGTGATGTACGACACTGTCTAGTCGGGAGTGATGACCAGAAACTCCATGGTCAAGTCGACCACTGCTGGGACTTCGACTTCAGTCGGATCAATGGCACTCTTTGGTTGCGGGGGCTCTTCAGTGAAAGGATCTTCTTGAACTGAAGGTGTATGAATATGTTCCAAAAATACATTGCTGGGAATAGCCTCCCTCTTGGAACCTATCTTTGCCAAATCATCAGCTGCTTGATTTTTCAGTCGGGGTATGTGATGGAGCTCTAACCCCTCAAACCTCTTCTCTAACTTTCTCACTGCATTACAATAGCCAGTCATAGTTGGGCTTCTGACGTCCGACTCCTTCATTACTTGATTAACCACCAAATCCGAGTCACCATAGACCATGAGGCGATGGACGTCGAGTGAAATGGCCATACACAACCCGTACAGAAGTGCTTCATATTCAGCTTCATTGTTGGAAGAGTCAAAATGAATCTGGAGAACATAGCTGAGTTTGTCGCCTCGGGGGATACTAATACCACCCCAACACCGGAACCACTCAGCATCTTGGATCCATCAAAGAACATGGTCCAATGCTCCGAGTGAACCTGAGTCGACAGTTGCTGTTTGATCCACTCGGCGAGGAAATCTGCTATTGCTTGGGACTTGATAGCTTTCTTTGCCTCAAATTTGATATCCAAGGGAAGGAGTTCAATCGCCCATTTTGCCACTCGACCAGTTGCATCTCTGTTGTTCAGGATCTCTGACAATGGTGCGTCACTGACGACTGTAATGGAGTGATCAGAGAAATAGTGTGCAACCTTCTTCTTGGTCATGTAAATCCCATAAAAAAGCTTCTGGTAATGTGAATATCTTTGCTTGGATGGAGTTAGAACTTCAGAAGCATAATATACTGGGCGCTGAACTTTATAGGCTTTTTCTTCTTCTTCCCGCTCAACCGTGAGTACTATACTAACAACTTGTTCATTGGCTGCAATATAAAGCAGTAAAGGCTCTTTGCTAATTGGTGCAGTGAGCACCGACTGGGTGGAAAGCAGGGATTTGAGTTCTGCAAACGCTGCATCAGCTTCGGGAGTCCACTCGAACTTATCAGATTTCTTCATCAGTCGGTAAAGAGGCAATGCCTTTTCACCGAGGCAAGAAATGAATCGACTCAAGGCGGCCAAACAACCAGTGAGCTTCTGGACATCATGCACACGCACGGGGCGTTTCATCCGGAGTATAGCACCAACTTTCTCTTGGTTAGCGTCGATCCCTCGTTCGGAAACAAGGAAACCGACTAACTTTCCACCAGGAACTCCGAATGTGCACTTTGATGGATTAAGCTTGATAGCATACCTTCTAAGGTTGGCAAAGGTTTTAGCGAGGTCAGCCAGCAGGTCAGAATCCTTACGTGACTTGACCACGATGTCATACATGTATGCCTCCACATTCCGACTGAATTGAGTGAGCAGACACTTCTGGATCATCCTCATGAATGTGGCTCCGGCGTTCTTCAGGCCGAATGGCATGGTGACATAACAGAAGCATCCGAATGGAGTGATGAAAGACATTTTGATCTCATCGGGTCCATACAGTCGGATATGATGATACCCAGAATAGGCGTCCAGAAAAGACAAACGCTCACACCCCGCAGTCGAGTCGACGATTTGGTCGATGTGGGGGAGAGGAAATGATCTTTCGGGCAGGCCCATTGATATGTTTGAAGTCAATGCACATGCGAAGTGAGTCGTCCTTCTTGGGGACCATAACAACATTGACGAGCCACTCGGAGTGGTAAATCTGTCGGATGAACTCAGCTGCCAGGAGCCGAGCCACTTCCTCACCAATTGCCTTTCTCTTTCGTACGGCGGACCGTCGAAGATGTTCCTTGAGTGGTTTTACTTTCGGGTCGACTCGCAAATGATGCTCAGCCAGTCCCCTGGGTACACCCGGCATGTCAGAAGGTTTCCATGCAAAGATGTCCCAGTTCTCATGGAGGAACTAGATGAGTGCTTCTTCCTATTTGCTGTTGAGTGATGTTGAGATATGAGTAGGAGCAGCATTAGGATCGGTCGGGTGAATATGAATCGGCTTGGTTTCACCGGACGACTGAAATGCAGAATCAGTGGCAGGCTTCTTGGAGCGCAGCAAATCACTTGGATCTGCATTTTTCTGGTATTCTTGCATTTCAACTGCCTCCATTTGTGCATCGGTGATTTTTGAGCCCTTCTGGAAGCACTCTTCTACTTTTTGCCGGTTGCCAGTGATAGTGATCACTCCTCTGGGACCAGGCATTTTCAATTTGAGGTACACGTAACACGGTCGAGCCATGAAACATGCATAGGCAGGCCTGCCTAGAATGGCATGATAAGCACTCTTGAAATCCACTACTTCGAATGTCAACTTTTCTTTGCGGCAATTCTTGGAATCACCGAAAACCACATCAAGGGCGATCTGGCCGAGTGATTCAGCCTTCTTGCCAGGTATAACGCCATGGAAACTCATGTTGCTTTCACTAAGCTTGGACATTGGAATGCCCATTCCCTTCAAAGTTAGCATAAAGGATATTCAGGCCGCTGCCACCATCCATTAGCACTTTGGTCAGTCGAGTTCCCTCAACAACTGGGTCGACCACCAACGCTTGCATCCCAGGGGTGGCTATATGCGTTGGGTGATCTGACTGGTCGAATGTGATGGCAGTCTGAGACCACTTCAAATAACTTGGTGTTGTTGGAGCCACCATGTTCACTTCTCTATTGATAACTTTCAGTCGACTCTTGCTTTCAACATCAGTAAAAATCATTAGAGTGGAATTCAGGTTGGGAAAACCATCATCATCTTCTTCCTTGTCCTCATCCTTGTCCGACTCCTTTTCCTTCTCCTTGGGTTGCTTCTCTCGGAATTGCTGGATCAGGAGTCGACACTGCCGAGTGGTGTGCTTGGGATAAATCAAATTACCCTCTTCATCTTTCTTGGTATGAATGTGACATGGCAAATCCAACACATCATTTCCGTCTTGATCTTTCACTTTCTTGGGATTCCAGGGCCCTTTGGGCTTCCCCTTGAACTTTCCTTGAGCCACAACTAAAGCCTCACCAGGAGCAACGGGCTCGGCCTTACGCTTCTGTTTCCGATTGGAAGTACCTCCACCGGTGTCCTGGGCGACTGTTTTGTGCTTGCCACTCCGGAGTCGGTCTTCCTCTTTGCCGTTAGCGTATTTGATGGCAATCTCCATCATCCGAGTCAGAGTCATATCTCCCGTCCGACCGAACTTCAGATTCAACTCTCGATACTTGACGCCTTCCTTGAAGGCACGGATTGCTTGGTGATCTGACACATTCTCCACTGTATGGTGTAACGTGATCCATCTTTGGATATAGTCTCTTAGGGTTTCATTCAGTTTCTGTACACAACACAGTAATTCTGTCAACCCTGCCGGTCGCGTGCAAGTACCCTCAAAAGTTCTAACAAACACTCTGGCGAGTTCCTCCCAACTGTATATGCTACCAGGTGCTAACTGAGTCAACCATGCTCTGGCTGAGCCTTCCAACATGAGAGGGAGGTGCTTCATTGCCACCACCAATTTGCACAGCCACTCGGTAGTCTTCAAGCCAAGTGTCAGGTTTAGACTCACCGGTGAACTTGCTGACTCCAGTCGCCAACCTGAAGTTGGGAGGAATCACTGCGGCCCTGATGGCTCTACTGAAACACTCGGGACCGGAAACGTGAACTCTGCTGCCAGTCGGATAATCTCTGTCATGACCTTCTCTATACGCTCTGTTCCTGTCAACCAGACCTTGAACGAGAATAGATCTCACATCAAAGCCTGGCTCCCTTGGGTTGACTGGTACTCTTCGCTCGCTGTTGTGGGGGCGCCTGTCATCCTGCCGCCGAGGCACGTATGACCCACTCCTCGGAGGAGGCGTGGGCACTCGACGACGGCCATCGTGGTCGAGTCGGTGATCATAATGCTCGTGGTTTCTGTACTGATCTTGCCTGTGCCCACGTCCCTCACGCCACGGAGGCGATCTTGGGCTGTGAGCCGACTGGACTGTGTCCGCCATCACAGACCTGCTATGAATCCTATTCTGCGACTGAGATACTGCTGTATTCTGTTCTCCAGCTGCTTGAAGCAAGGCCTGGATCTGCATCAAACCCCTGCCTGCCTCCGATTGGGAAGGCTGGATTGACTCTGCTATTTGGGCTGCAGATGTGAGATTTTGGATCGGAGTGCGGTATACCTGAGTTTGAGGCAGAAAAAGCTGTCGTCGACTGGATTCAGGGATCCGCTGCCGAGAACGCTCGTCGAGTGCATGCTGCAGGTTCTCCAGTCGAGTGCGCTCAGCCAAGTTGGCCAGGCGCGCTTCCTCCAAGGCCCGGGCCTCGGGGGTTTCTCCAATGATAGGAGTGTGAAGTGCATCCATGTTGCAGCGGCGAAGCTCTTCCCTCCGCTGCGAAGAAAGGGGCTCGGGGCGGTACTCCTCATGAACGTGCGACGGATCACCGCCGCCATCGCCACCGTCGTTGCGGGGGAAGCCAGGAGGACTGGATGGTCCATCGACCATCAAGACTTCTGCCGCGGGATCGCTGCTGTCGCATTCGGATGCGGTCTCGACGGAGCTAGCCGACAGGTCGAACAGGCCGTAGAGAGTTTCGTCGGGCTCGATTGCCGCGACATGTGAGGTGGCCGACTGGTGGGCCACCGCATGCCTGACCCACCACTAGAGCCGCGACCGACCGGAACGCTTGTGCCGGCGAGCGGCGGGGGATGAGGACACCATAGGAACCGACCGATACTGGGTCGACGGTTGCCGGAGAAGGACGTCGCGGACACACGCTCGAAAGTGCGTAGCCCCGTGGACGGGGAGCGCATCGACGTCGAGCGGAGCTTCCTGGAGCGCGGAGTCGTCGGCGATGAACACGAGTGTGCCGAGACGGATCTCGCGGCCCTCAACCAGTCTGCCGGCGGAAATCATGATGATGAGAATCGCAAAAATTGCAACTCCACCAGAAAGTCGCTAAGACACCTGCCCCATGGTGGGCGCCAACTGTCGTGGATCTAAGACTGATAGTAAAATGGGGGGTAGGTATGAGGAGGCAAGGTCCTAGCTATGGCGAAGTTGTGGACACGAGTTTTACGAGTTCAGGCTCTTCGCGGAGGAAGTAACATCCCTACGTCTCGGTGCCCTGAGGCGGTTGATTGGATTACGTATGTGTGTGTGTGTGTTTACAGAGGGTGCGAACCCTTGTCTCAGTGGAGGGGGTGGCTTATATAGAGTGAGCCAGGACCCCACCCCGCCCACGTTACAAGGGGTTTAAGGTACATAAATAGATGGCGTTACTGGTAACTCTAGTCTTAAATGCCTTAATGGCCTTAAAGATTACAAAGTGGACGCTTGCCCGTTGCTGTTCTAGATGACTCCTAGTCTTCAAACAGGTCGAATGGATTCTTGTATGGTCAAATGATCGTGTGGTCGAGTGACCCAAAGAAGGAGGGGTCTCCGAGTGACTGGTAGGTCGAGTGGATTGCACTTGACACCTTTGTTGGGCCCTCCTTGTTGTCTCTTGAGCTTCTTTGCTTCTAAGACAATGACCTTGGATATGACATATAGGTCAGGCCTATTACCCTACCCCAAGTCTATGTCCTCATAAGGAGGCCAACGACACAGGTGTGGCGAGGCCGTTCAGAGAAAGAGCAGAATAGGGGAGATGGCCACGGGAGGAGGAGGTGAGGCCGGAGACCGCCAGATCTCCTCGCCCCGTAGTCTGCAAGCTCGTTGGAGGAGCCGGCCGGAGCATGGCGCCACCGGACATCAAGGAGGGGGATCCGGTCGTCTTCGTACTCCACTGCCATCAGGGAGGCCGGATTCGGCGAGTTCGCCGGTGGTAGCGCGGGATCCCCGTAGCTGAACCGGGGATTGGGGAGATGGGTCGCGCATCGGCGCTTGCGAAGCAGGCCATTGGAGAGGAGGGGCGGTAGTGGGAGGGTGGTCCGCACACACTGTTGGTGGAGTCGTCGGGGTCTAGGCGGTGTGGATTGGGGCAAGTAGATGGTGGGCCGAGGGAGGGTGGAGCGGGGAGGGAGGTGGTGGGGAAGGCCGCGGGATGGGCACGGCGACAGGAGGCCGGGGGCGGCCCGATCTTGCGGCGAGGGAGGCCGGGGGTAGCCGATCCGGTGGCGAGGGATGCCGGGGAGGGCAGCGATTGACGCGGGGATTCAAGGGCCTCTAGGGTGGGGCGAGGCCCTGGCGGCGGCGGCGGCTTCAGGGGCATGGCGGAGGTGGCTGCGGTGGCTCGGGGGACTGAGGCGGCGCCGGGTGGTCGGCGCGGCGGTGTATAGAGGAAGGCAGGGCGATGTGGGGCTCTCGCAACCGCAAGAGGAAGAAGGTGGGAGAGAAGGTGGGTTGTGTGTGAGCGTGGGGGTGGGTCGGGTGGGCACTAGTAGGGTAGGTGGTATGTTTTGTCACCGTGCAGTTCGGTTCGGGGCGCTCGCGCGATTCTTTTTTGTTAGCAGAAAAGCATTAGGTGTTGTTAGAATAGACCAACCCTATATATATATACACATAAACACTATTCTGATCACGGGATCAGAATAATATTCCCATCACAACCTGAACTGCCTGAGTAACACGTCTGAACTTCCCTTTGTACGAACACGACCTTCGGGATATCTTCGCAACCGTGGCTTCCCTCGTGAATTATTCTTGTTAGTCGTGTTATATGATGTTAGTGTAATCTAGAAATGTTTTTTAGCAACTAAATACCGGTTTTAAATAGGAATCTTGCTCGTTGGCGGATTTTGCTCTCGGGTCATGATGAAATTGCGTTTTTTGCAATTTTACTGCCTGAGTTGTTCGACCTGAACTTCTCCTAGTGCTAGGTTGAACTTCCGCCAACATTGCCCAAATGGGGCTTGCGATATACCGTTGGAAAGCTATGGACACCAGTATCATGACCCAAGTTAAATTTTTGGCAAAATGTAAGCGATTTAAGAGCAGTTTTGAAAACCGTTTTTTCCTCATACAAAAAACGTGAACCGTCTTTTCAATCGCATTTCTAAACGGGTTTATCGGAATGAGGCAAATAATATGGTGTTGGAAAGCTACTGCAAAACCGCTCCTTTCACATGTTGAAAGTTTTCTCTAATTCCCTACGGTTAAAGGGTAATTTGTAAAATCATAAAATTTCATAAACCGAACAGCCGAGTTCGTATTTTTGATGTCATTTCTAAACGGCTAATCCAATTAAGGCAAATGATATGGCGTTCGAAAGCTTATGAAAATGTGCTACTTTTTCATGTAGAAAGTTTTTTCTAATTTTGAACGGTTTAAGAGTAATTTAGAAAACGGCACAAGTTCCACCGAGTTCGTATTTTCGATCTATTTTTTTAGTCTTATGTCCGAATGCAGCAAATGATATGGCGTTGGAAAGCTTGAGGAAATGCGAAACTTTCTGGTATATATTTGTTTCTCCCAATTCTTTACTGTTTTAAGTCAATTTTGAAAATGGATAAAAACGAATTTCCGCCATAATTTATACAAACTTTATCGGAATGGTGCAAATAATATACCATTGAAAAGCTAAGGAAAATGCGAAACTTTTTCATGTTGATGGCTTTCTGTTATTCCTAGCCGTTTTCAAGTAATTTCGAAAATGGCGAGATCATTCGTTCTGCCTTTATCGCGAAACAGATTATTCGAAAATGCACCACGTGAAGAACCTGAATTTCTCGGCATGTCTACTTGAACTTCACTCTGTTTTTCATGTGCTTTTTTTGCTCGTAGATCTCCATCCACTCACCAAAATTGAGCAAGTGATATACCGATGGAAAGCTGTTGTAAACACGCAACTTTCCCGTGTTGATCATTTTTTCATACTTGCGACGATTTTAAAAGTTTTTCATCTGATATTCATTCAGTGTAGTAGGTGAGCTTCCTAATGTTTTCACGTTGAACTTCCGTGACATATTTTCATTTGTAATTTTCTAATCAATTCGTCAGTGTTGCACAAATGATATTCCTTGTGTACAAACCTTTCTTACAATAATTTTTTTTAACTTTGTTCGACCGGACTTGAACTTATAAAAACAAAACTTTTAGTCTTTGTCTTTTAATTATTTTTAATAAAAATGCACACAGTGTAGTACGTGAACTTCTGACAGTTATCAAACTGAACTTCTCACGGTTACGTGAAAATATCTGAGTTTTTTATGAATATTAATCTGAATTTCTTAATCCTTTTTATGAATTCTGAAGCGCTCTATTTTTAAAACTTGAACTTCTTGTTATTTTATTTTTGAACTTCTTGTTTCCATTCTTTAATAACAAAGAAAATCTGAGTTTTCTATAATTATCGAACTTCTCCATCTTTTTAATATGGACTTCTTGATTTTTTTTCTTAATTTTTTTTATGAAATTTTGAAGCACTCTATTTTTAAAAGTTGAACTTCTTGTTATTTAATTTTTAAACTTCTTGTTTTCCATTCCTTAATAACGAGCGCAATCTGAGTTTTCTATAATCATCGAACTTCTCCATCTTTCTAATTTGGACTTCCTGGTTTTATTTCTTTTCGTAACGGAAAAAATCCTACTTTTTGATAGACATCGAGCCGTTTCGTTAAATTTGAACTTCTAGTTTTATTTTAATAGAACTTCTTCATTATTTCAAATAGAACTTATTGGTCTTATTCTTTAGTAACCGGAAAAAATTGAGTTTTCAAATAAATATCAAACTGCTCTGCTTTTAAAAATTGAACTTCTTGGTTTTATTATCTAGTAACAAGCAAAAACTGAGTTTTTAATATGCATTGAACTACTTCATTTTTAAAAATTGAACTTCTTGGTTTTTATCTTTAGTACTAAGGAAAAATGCCCAAAATGACATTGTTTTTTGAACTTCTAAATCCTAGGTTTTAATATATTTTGAACTTCTGTGTTATTTTTATCTGAACTTCACATTTTTTATTTTTTTAGTAAAGTTTTTGTTTTTGATTTTTAAATAAACATGATTTTGACTTTTTTTATTTTTGATCTTCATGGCAGATTCTTTAATTCCTTTTCTTATTTCAACTTCATTTTATTATGTAGTAATGAGAAAACATCTAAGTTTTTTTAACCTTTGAACTTCTATCTTATTTTACTTTGAACTTCTTAGAGAAAAATATGGTTTTAAATAAGCAAACAATTTTGTAGGTTTTTACCTTTTAACTTCTAGGTTTTTTTACCTTCTCGGTTATTTCAAATTGAACTTCTACGTTGTTTTGACCTTCTCGGTTGTTGCAAATTTCTTTTTTTTAAATCCATTTTTTATAAACTTTTTTGAACTGATGTGTTATTTTGAGTTGCCTTCTCTATTTTTTTTAAATGAGGAAAATCTAACTTTTTTAATAAATTGGATATTTTTTAGAAACAAGAAAAATCCAAAATTTTATTGAGCATCGAATTGCTCTGTTATTTTAATTTGACCTTCTTGGTTTTATTTTTTTACAAATAGGGAAAATCTATTTTTTATATAAACATCAAACTAATGTGCTATTTAAATTTGAACTTCCTAGTTTTATATTTTACAAAAGGAAAATTTTGACCTTCCGTTGTGGGATAGTTTGATGGTCTTCCTCCTCTTATTTAATTTGGTAGCAATGAACATTTTTAGTTTTCATTTTATTTTTTCTCTCTCCGAACTTGTTGTTCTAGATTTTTAGTCGTCTACGAGTTTTAGGCGTTTCACTTATGAAGGAACGCCCGGAATTTTTTATCCATGAACTAGTAGTGTTTTTTATTCTGATTTGCACACTTTGCTATGTTAATTTTTTTTTATGAACGAACACTTCTTTTTAAATTGTAATTGTGATGTAGACTCGACTAGATGGCGAGTCGTTCGTCGGCCTGATCTTTCACGATACTAGCAGCAACAAGAAATTCCGGTCGAGCAAAGATGCAAGACCGTAAGAACGAAAACTTGCGTCAAGTAGATTGAATCGACTCCACGCACAGCAGCAACAAAATCCTCACGGTTCAGCAACGAAGACGATATTTGGTGTCCCTCGACATGGAACGTTTTCTGTAACTTTATTGACTCACGATTTAAGAAAAACCAATCTGCGTTACATGGCCGAAGCCAGCCATATTTATAGGCGACCCTGAGCTCACAAACCGACCTGGACTCTATCCTAACGTGCAAAGCACTCACGTGCAAAACAAAGAGAAGGAAAACTAGGACTCTCTCTCTCTCAACCATATAACTAGGACTTTCCTAATAAAATAATCTGGCAACGTTGTTAATCATGCAGGATCACGCCTAACCAAAATAGATCATGCAGGATCTAAACAACCAAAACAAGACCGTACCATAGCGGTTTCTATTCGGATGAAACTTACTAACAAAAAATAAAAAAAATTAGGCTACTTGAATTGGAATAGCACCGACCAATGTCCAACTTGGAGTACGAAAATTTGGCGTGACTTCTTCAGCTGGTGGTTCTGATGATGGTACTTTCATTGTAATTTGGCCAATGGTCAAACTATTTGATTTGATAACTTGATCTCTTTTTGCACCTCTTGTCACATCATCCCCTCCTCCTTGAAACAAAACCGTCCTCGGTTTTGCGGGAGATTTCATTGACTTCTTCAGTGAAGCAGTTATGTCCACCATGATTTCTCCCATAAACATAGAACGCAGAACATGTCGTCTTCCGGCTTTCCAAAAAGAGTATGTATTGGACCGTCCCTCATGTGTGGCATGACGGTCATATTGCCACGGTCTCCCCAACAATAAATGACATGCATCCATCGGCAATACATCACAAATCACTGTATCAGTATAGTCACCAACCGAAAAATTGAGACGCACCTTGTGAGTAACTTTCAGTTTCCCCGACTGATATAACCATTCGACGCAGTGGGGTTGTGGGTGCTTCCAGGTAGGCAAAGCTAAAGCATCCACCAAGTCCTTGCTAACCGCGTTGGTGTAGCTTCCTCCATCTATGATCAACTTACAATTAGTGTTGTCGATTTTGCATTGAGTTTGAAAAATATTCCATCGCTGCCCCTTATCCTCAATGCGATCTTCTTGCACCCGTTGCACCATCAAAGACGGATATGATTCAGCAGCTTCGAAACTCGCAACCACATTTTCAACATCTTCAGATTTTTCACCAGAAGTGTCAGAAACCGCCTCTTCATCACTAGCGGATGCATAGCCATCTCTCGTGAGCAACATTCTTTTCTCATTAGGACATTCACGCTTCATATGTCCCCTTCCTCCACACTTGAAACACTCTATGTCACTAGTGCGTCCGGTCGACTGTGCACTAGAATCAACCATCGACAGTCCTGATTTTGAAGCATCCTTTTGCACGGAACCATGAGAGCGATTTGATGATGTTGCCCTGGAGCTAGGACCGACATCCTCACTCTTATACTGCGAGCGTCGCCATGTGTTCAAAGTGGTACTGGGAACAATGTTGACTTGGCGTCGCTTAATCTGTTGTTCCGCACGCACAGCTTGGTGCACAAGATCTTGTATGTTGTAGTAGACCATCATCTCAACACGATCCTGCACCTCGATATTTAGCCCGTTAAAGAAACGAGCCATAGTCGCCTCCGGATCCTCCATTGTCCCTATACGTATCATAAGCAATTCCATCTCCTTGTAATATTCATCAACACTCATATTACCTTGAGAGAGCCGCTGCAACTTGTTGTACATGTCTCTTTTATAGTGCTCAGGAACAAAACGTCGCCTCATGAATTCTTTCATACCTCGCCAAGTCGTCGGCCGATGTCTTGAACGACAAATTTGATTCCACCAAATTAGCGCGTATCCGGTGAATTCAATTCCAGCAAGTTGAACTTTCTTCTCCTCTCTATAATGATGGGCATCAAAAATTTGATCAACACGCATCTCCCACTCCAAATAGCCTTCTGGTTCGCACTTGCCGGAGAACGAAGGGATTGAAATTTTTATGCGCCCAATTCCATCATCCAAAGGCACACGCACAGCTTGACCAACTCGGTCATGCACTCCACCACGAATGGATGTTTCGGGACGAGGCTCATAGTGTCGTGGTCGTGGCGCGTACCCCGCGTGGTCAATGCCATCACCGAAACCATCATCTCCAGCATGAGGGTGTGCCGCCAGACGGCGATCATGCATGCCAGCATATCCGTCGCGAGCTGGTGGTGCATAATACAGTGGAGCAGCCGGAGCAGTCTGTGGTGGTGCAGAAGTCGCTGCCGGCATATTGATGATGTCTGCCAAACCATCGAACCGAGTGATCAGGACATCTATCCTTTTGCCGAGCACGTCATGACATTGCTTGATGTAGTTGCATGTGTGGTCAAAACCATCCCGAATATTTTGAGGAATATCATCCGCATACACTGGACGCACTATTTCCTCAGAATCAGCAGCAACCTCGTCACCCTTGTCGGCCGAGGTTGACATCTTAATCAACACAGTACCGTGAACAACCTTAGCTCTGATACCACTTGATGTAGACTCGACTAGATGGCGAGCCGTTCGTCGGCCCGATCTTTCACGATACTAGCAGCAACAAGAAATTCCGGTCGAGCAAAGATGCAAGACCGTAAGAACGAAAACTTGCGTCAAGTAGATTGAATCGACTCCACGCACAGCAGCAACAAAATCCTCACGGATCAGCAACGAAGACGATATTTGGTGTCCCTCGACATGGAACGTTTTCTGTAACTTTATTGACTCACAATTTAAGAAAAACCAATCTGCGTTACATGGCCGAAGCCAGCCATATTTATAGGCGACCCTGAGCTCACAAACCGACCTGGACTCTATCCTAACGTGCAAAACACTCACGTGCAAAACACTCACGTGCAAAACAAAGAGAAGGAAAACTAGGACTCTCTCTCTCAACCATATAACTAGGACTTTCCTAATAAAATAATCCGGCAACGTTGTTAATCATGCAGGATCACGCCTAACCAAAATAGATCACGCAGGATCTAAACAACCAAAACAAGACCGTACCATGGCGGTTTCTATTCGGATGAAACTTACTAACAAAAACTAAAAAAAATTAGGCTACTTGAATTGGAATAGCACCGACCAATGTCCAACTTGGAGTACGAAAATTTGGCGTGACTTCTTCAGCTGGTGGTTCTGATGATGGTACTTTCATTGTAATTTGGCCAATGGTCAAACTATTTGATTTGATAACTTGATCTCTTTTTGCACCTCTGGTCACATCAAATTGTACATGTTAAAAGCAGAGTGTGTTTTAAAACTTCTACTTAGTTTCAAGGGCAAAGTTTCTATTCAATAAAACACATCGGATTACACACCCAGCAAAGACACACGGGGTACCACACAGCAAGTACGCGTGCTACAATACACACACGCACACTGAAGTAGCCACGCCACACCAAGAGCGCACACACCAAAGCACACTAACACAAGCCCGTGTGTGGCATTTGAGTTGGCCCACAATCCTCCATCACGATGACGCTCGCCGTCCTCCGGCTCTCCGCTCCATAGTTGAACTTCAGCTATGCACACGCATACATGGATCCATCAAGAGTCAACACAATCTTTAGTTAATTTCTTCAAATTTTTGTTCTCCAGCACATGGCCTCCATCAATTGGCTCAATAATTTGGCATGGAACCACAAAGCCACAGGTTCTCTTTTGTTCTACAGAACGCAAGTGCAAAAACTTGCCAACTGTTCTTTTCTTGATTGATATTTTGTGTTCAATCTTGACTGAAGGTTATCTGAGAGGAGCACGAACGGAGTTGAACGACCTGCTGCGCCAAAGTTGAACGGCATGTGCGTGCGACACCAGCTGTAGGTTGTAGACCGCTATGGCAGCGTGCGGCCAGGTCCAGGTCGAGGCCTCTTCTAGCTGCAGGTCGAGGCCTCCTCCAAATGCATCTCTCTGAATAAATTGGGCGAAAAATTATGGAAAATATGCAATCAGTACGAGCATGGAAGAAGAAGGATATGGGCCTCGTCCGGGCACTGCAGCAGTGGGAACCGGGTGAGTGAGAGGGTGAACGTCCTGGGGCTGCATAGTTGAACGGCCGGAGGGGGCAGCGGCGAATGGCTTGGGTGCTGCAACGATGGGTCCCCACTGGGGTAAGGCTGCGTGGTGGCATGGCAGAGCCACGCCGCTGCAACAAACGAACACAGGCCACAGGGACAAACTTGAGCACAAACATGTCCTGGTTCCAGCCATGTTCCTGGCAGGCAGCAGGAGATGCTCTTTTTAACCGGACCCTGCCGCCAGCCTTCTTCCCAATCACCGTGATGGACCTTCACCGTGGCCCCGAGCTCCGCCGCCCGTCTCCATCACTTCAACGGATCTCTCCGGCCTCCAGTTGATGTCACGATGGCAGTTGGATGTGGGGTTCGCCGCAGCAGTAGGGGAAGAAGCATGGAGGAAAGGGTCTGGTGCAGCGGCAGGTACCGGCGGTTTGGGCCCTTGCTGCGGCGGGATCCGGAGGCTAGGCCCTGGTAGCGGCGGCAGGGATCCAGCGGTTGGGGCCCTGGCGGCGGCGGGAGGAAATGGCGGTTGGGGTGGGATGGGCGTGCATGATTAACATTTTCAAATGCATGATTAAAATTTTACAAACTTTTATGTAAAAAAATTCGATAATATGTACTTATAATATTTCCAATTTTTTAGAAAATAAAGTAATTAATTAAAATATAATTTTTTAGGAATAAATAAAATGTAAGTAAAACATATGCAATTACTGAGCCGGCCCAATACCTACTCCCTGCAGGCGAGCTGTGGCAGGACTCGCTGCGGGCAGCACATAACCACGCCCGTAGATCCTCTCATTAAAAAAAACACGCCCATAGACCCCACACGCACTACGATTTGCTGACAAGTCCGGTCCAGAAACGTTCGAGTTCACGAACGGGTATTATGCAACGATGCAACGAACCACAAACTATAAAGGATAGAGAAGGCGGCCTGATCGCTTAACAAGAGTAGTTGGACCAAATTTTTTTTTTTATTTTTAGAAAAGGAGGATGACCCCCGGCCTCTGCATCTGGAAGATGCATACGGCCACTTTATTGATTATTCACGATGACCATACAAAGTATTACACCAATGTGCCTGAATCCACCCTCTTGGCAACATATGCCACTACTCCTATCCAATATGATGAAAGAGAGCTAGCCGGGCCACTACCCAGATCACTCACGTAATCCTAACATCAATAGCCGGAAGCCGAAACACATTCGGAAGCCCCAGCCGAGCCACATACCTGGTCTGGGGCATAATCCGGTCAGACGCACTCGTGTGTCGTCGTCGCCATCTTCCACAGGTCCGTCTTCAGATCAAATTGAGGCATCTACCATGTCTGGCCACTCCGCCCCTAAAAAAAGATCGATATATATATATATGTATGCCCCTAAAAAAAGATCGATATATATAATCCCGACGGCTGCTGCGGCAAGAGCGAGAGATGGATGGCGGCGACATCGAGAGCGGCGGGAGCGGCGGCGTTTGGATGATGGAGGCGGAGCCGGACAACTGTGGTCGGTTCAGGGTTACGCTCGCCGTGGGCCCAGTGACTCTGTCTATTGTGGTACTCTCCATATACCTAATGGGTCCAGACGCGTTCGACCCTGCCGCTCCAAAACCGGAGAGCATGCTTGTTTACGTCGCCGGCATTATATGCCTCGTAGTAGGTTGCTGTTTCTTCCTGCTCTTTGGAAGTCTCATTCAGGAGTGGGAGCTTGGCCATCCCGAGGGACGTAGACTTGTAGATAAGTTGCTGATGTAATTGCACAAGTATACCTAGTACGTGTTGTGTTCTTTACCGATTAATTCTCACCCGGCCGGCTAGTATACAGGCCGTGTGTGTAATGAGATGTATGGTTCTTACTGGCTACTGGATGATACAGAGTTTGCAGTCAGTCATAATCTTTTGTTGTTCCAGACTGTTGAGCGCTCTATACGCATGTACTTTAATCTCCTTTCATCTCATTAGCGTTTCTATACTACTATTGAACAAGAAAGCATTTTCATCGCTAAATGCACCCAGCCTAAGCTACATATAACTGTACGAACCAATTATCTTTATTATTAAAGGAGAATCAAACGTCGTGATAGTTCAACCTCTTCGTTTAGGATCCACGTCGTTCGCTCCCCGCCTCGTACTCTCCTCCCACCGATTTTTTTAGCGTAAGTCAGGTTCCCGTAAAAAAGACCATTCGGTTAAGCAAAGCCAAAGCACATGTATTCCCCCTCTGGAAAAAAACCAGCCGGTTGAAACCCATCATGCACGTCCGCACGCACGTCTCGCCTCTGTACCTTGCCATGGGCAGCCCGGCCCGACCCGACCCGGCCCGGAAAAGGCCGACCCAGCCCGGCCCGACCTTATCCATGGGCCGGGCTCGGGCCTAGGCTTTGAGCCCGAAGTCCGGGCCGGCCCGGGCCCGGACCCGTCGATTTCGTCATTTAAGGAAGAGGCCCGGCCCATGGCCCGAGGCCCGACGGGCTTTTAGTGTGATGGGCCAGGCTCAGGCCCGATTTTTAGACCCGACGGCCGGGCCGGGACGGGCTCAGGCCTGAGTTTTTTGCGTCGGGCTTTGCTTGGCCGGGCCGGAGAAATGGCCAGGTATACTCGCCTCTCTGTACAGCTTACCGCCTCACGCACCCACGACTCCCCCTCCCTCTCCAATGCGTGTGGCGCTCGACGCTCCTGAGCCGCGCTTCCGCCGCTACCCCTGCCTGTGCCACCATCTCAAGCTTCCGCCACCGCGCAACGCCATCGATTTCCTACGCTACGACGTGTTCTCGAACGATTTTGGACACCGCGTCCTACCCTGCACCAACACCTCAAGCTTTCGCCGCCGCACGGCGCCATCGATCTCCTCCGTTGCGACGTCTTCTCGGACAATTCTCGGCACCCTAGGACATCACGAACATGGGGACATCGACCCGTGGTCAATTCCCCTAGCCGTCTGCCACCATGGCCAGAGAGGAGCACCATGGATGTACTTTGTCTCCCATGTGCCGGGGAGCGCAGCTGTACTTCCTCTCATGGATGAGCGCGGAGGGGTTGCGGGATATAGCCTCCAGCAACAACGATGGCGGCGGCAACGGCACCATCCTCACCGGACGATTACATGTGGCGCAGCGGCGGTGTCCTCTAGCCTCTCCCACTTTCTTCGTCAACACCAACAACGAGGTGGAAGCTTCCCAAGGCGGCCATGGCGGCTTGCCACGCCACCAAGCGATGTGCCAAGATGGGATCATTCTCTCA
Source organism: Triticum aestivum (assembly GCF_018294505.1). Lineage (NCBI taxonomy): Eukaryota > Viridiplantae > Streptophyta > Magnoliopsida > Poales > Poaceae > Triticum > Triticum aestivum. The sequence continues at coordinate 173,987,661 of NC_057809.1, forward strand.
GTTTTGCCCTGCAGTTCCATGCATTGATTCATATCTTGTATTCTGCATGCAACCTGTTTGTCGATATGCCAAGGTGATATCGTTGATCTCCTAATCGATTTTCTCCGTGCATGTAGCTCTTAGATGGGCTGGTGTCTCTTCTTGGCATTAATCCTCTACCAACCTCCAACTTTGTCAGGCAAGGAAGCTACTGCTGCAAGATCAATTCTTCCGTCAGTTGCGACGCGGAGAAGTCATCAAGGTTCGTTTGCAGAGCTATTTAATCATACTTGTATTTTTTTTAACTCATCACAACTGATGCTTCTCTGTTACCATCGGTATCCTGACTAGGATCAGGGACTCAGGGTCTACAATACCATCACAGTTGCCACCAGTATCAGTGCTGAGACCTCAATCAAGAGATAATGAGATTAAATAAGCTTCATCATTCCAACAGGGTCTGCGCACATTTACAAAAACAAAGTGATGTAAATGATTGGTAATTTTTTAAGAAAATAAGAACTGATCTTGCAAAATTATAGTAGACAAGAAATGATACTATTTTTGGTTTTCGACTTTAGGGAAGCCGAATATTTCTGCACAACAGGGCACATATATGCAGAGGAATTATTACACCTTTCTTTCCTCAGGTTTAGCATTTAATCAAAAATCATATTTTAATTAGAGCATGCGATTCTATTGTATCCTTCATAGTTTAGTGAAGCAATCTCTTAATGTTCAAAATAACAAACAATTCTAAGATAGTTATTAATTTGGTTTAGATTGCATTTTGGAAGAAAAAGAATGAAGATTTTAGGCAGAATTACACATGTGGTATACCATATAACAGGCAACCTGCATTACACAAGCTCTAATAGGCCAATATATTTTATTGGACTTAAATATGCCATATTATTGATACTCTGGTTTCGAGGGCAACTAAGTGGACGTAAACTCTGACTCTGCTTTCGTACTAATATAGTACTATGAGTGACTTCTGCTTGGAGTTAATAATGGGGATAACGAAAAGCAACTTTTTTCTACTACAAGATACACAACAAAAGTTACAGGAAAATCTTGATAATGCAGAGTGTCTCTCTTTGATAGGGTAGTGTGTGTTGTTGTCAGCCTGATCTTTATGCTGGTATTCTTTTGTGGGTGCATCTATGCTGGGTTTGTCTGTTTGGTTGGTTTTATGCTGCCAAATTCTTTCATATTTTGTTTTTGGTTTATCTTTTTTGCTACACTTGGAGAGGAGAAAAAAAATAACCTGGGTAAACTTGGTATGGTTGTTTTGCTTTCCTGAGGAATGGAACGGGGGGGGGGGGGGCTGCTCCTGTTGATAAAAAATAAGTCCACGGAAGAGAAACATTTTCTTGGTGCTGGGTGTACTCGATTATTTGTTTAAGGTGGGTCTAAATGTCCGGGATTAAAATTAATGATATGGTAACATACTTACACATAATTTATTTATTTCATATTAATGCCATCGTAGAAATCGGTAGAAAGAATTACCGAAAAAGGCTTTCGCCCGCTTTATATATAAAGCACCGAACCACAAGAAAGAATTTGAAGTACAAGAAAGGTATTATATTCATTAGTCGTCGAATTATTGCAAGAACAATGGATGAATGAAATTATTTTATTTTACTACACAGTTCAGTGTTCATTCCTTCTAGATTAGGGCTTAGCAGGGTAGAACAGTATTTTCACTACCTGCAAGACAGCTAATTATTTTTTTGTGCTTGATGATAGCATGGATGAGCAGATCCCACGGTGTGGCTCAGACGATGAACCATAGTAGTACAATCTACATAAGGTTCCTCCTTACTCTGAACCTCCGTTGTATTGGTTAACATTAACATTAGTTTCAATTTGGTTGAGTTGTTTGTTATTGCCCGAACATAGTCTGTTACCAAGTTTTGTTGCATATGTGCTGCTAATACCAGAAATTGTCACCGACGGCTGCATCTATGAAAGGTAGCATAACTGTGGTTGTTTTCTTCGAACCTGACATGACATCCATTTTGCATTGCTCTAATCATGTTTTGTGAATGCATTTTTTGGTTATTGAGACCAAATAGCTCATGGAGAAGGCAGAAAGTCACTTTGGAGGACGAGTTCGAATGAGCCCTATATTTTGAATAGTGCCAAAAGGTATTTTGAATAGTGCCAAAAAGTCACTCATGGAGAAGCATGTTAACAAAGCGACAAAAGTTGCATAGATTGAAAAATCAAAGTTGAGACAATTGAATAAAGATGTAAATCAATACGCACCATGCATGTAACTTTTGCCAACAAATACATGAGAAGTGCTCATAATAATCCAATAGTAATGCACTCTTACAGATTTGATGTATGCTTCTTCACTATGAATAATCACACGCTCTTCAATTCATGTTTACAAAAATCTTGCAAACAGAGAAAAGCCAGGCTTTCCCAAGGAATTTAGGTGTGGACCGACCTCAGACACCAACAACGTGCTCCCAGTATTCTCTTGCTTGGCTTTGTTGTCACCGACCATACAAGAGGTCCATCATATATAGTTGAAGTATTTTATCATTATAAAAGAACTATATTTTTTCTGATAAGATTTGGTGCTGCTTAGTCTGATTATCATAGGAGTCATGCACAACATCATCATCAATATGAGATGCTCAGACCTGCTTTAGCTTTTGAGGTTGTTTAATGTCCTTGTCATACCAAGAAGGATTTAGCTGAAGGTTTGTGACTGAGGAGAATGAACCGGTGATATTAACCTAAAGAGTTATTTGGCCACTGATGTCGCACAATGTCTTTATTTCGAAAACCATCACCTACTGCTTTTGGTTAATAGATTTGTTTAGTACCAAATGCTTATTACGTTTCTGTGAAGGACAATGGCAATATCACGATGAAAAACAATTTAATAATAATATGTGATACGTTGTATTTTTTATGCACCTTTTGATCACTGGATTTGAAAAGACATCTATCTAATTATATGGCATTTGTAGAACGGAACACCTCTTTGAAATGCTCTGCAAATGAGAACATACATGAATATGTTGATCCTCATCTTTTTCTGTCTCAGTGGATGAAAGTACTATGCACAGCTAGAGGAAGACACCACCATTGCTTTCCATGTGTGGCTGCCAAATGCGAGGGACAAAACACCTCTTTGAAATGCTCTTCAAATGGAAACATACATGAATATGTTAATCCACATCTTTTTGTGTCTCAGTGAATAAAAGTACTATGCAGAGCTACAGGAAGACACTGCCATTGCTCTTTGTGTGTGGCTGCCGAATGCGAAGTTACAGTTGCTGCATGGTCTCAATCCTTCATTTTCATCCATCGGCTCTGCTGTTGGGAACCTTGGTCAAGACAAAATTGTGAAGCCATGCATGGCAGTGGCAGCAAGGCATAGTCCAAATGTCACAACATAAAGGAAGTGACAGTGTGTAGTGGTAATAAAAAGGGAAGGGAGCCACCCCCTGTGTTTGTGACAGCATAGAATGAATAGTTTGTCTATATATTTTTTGTTCTGTACAAATGAAAGGTATGGGATTGGAATAAGTGAGTCACTAGGTGCATGCTGATAGTAAGAGAGGTACGACTTAAATACAATATAAGAAATATTCAGATTATGTGTTTATTTATCTTTTTATGAAAATGATTGTAGTCCGTGGCAACGCACGGGCAGTCAACTAGTAGCCTTAGGATTAGGATCGCTTAATTTAATCTAACCATAAGATTACACCAAGCCTCGGCGAAAACTACGTTTAGCAATTTTGCCGGGCGGACGAAAACTCTGCCGCCCGCATTTGTTCGGTTACCAGGTTAAAAAAAAGGCACGATACAATACACGGGAAACAACACGATCGGGGCGACGGCGCATCTTTAGGAGACGATCGGTATGAGAGGAGAGGGGAGGAGAAGGAGAGGTCTGGCGGCGGCTAAAGAGGTGCTCGCCGGCGCGCACAGTTGGATCGGGGCGCTTCCACCGCGACGCCCCCATCCCAAAAGATCCGGCGCTCCCCGCCGCCTGCCCACCTACCCACGCGACGCTACCACTCCCCTCCACCTCCCCACGCGACGCCGCCAGCCCCAAGGGTGCCCACCCCGTCGCCCGGTCGCTGCACCAGCGCCTCCCGGTCGCCCTCGCCGGCCCTCCCCGCCGGCCCCACGTCGTACCCGTCGTCTCCTCAATCCGTAGCCAGGGGACACGCCAGCGCCCTCCCAGTGGCCCTCGCCGTCCCTCCCCGCCGTCTCCCCAATCCACAGCCAGGGGACACGCCAAGAACCTTCAGTCATGAGGCCGTCGCGCGGGAGGTCTTCCATCTCAGTTTTGTTTTATTTACGGTATTTCCCCAATGATGTGCTACTTCAACTTTTGTTCCAGTGCTCCTCAAATTGATGTAACTAAGAGAATGTCCTGGATCACGGTGTTAGATTCTGAAGTTTATCGTCATCTACCCATCGTTCTGGGTTTCATTTGTAATTTTTCAGCGATGCACAAGTTTATAGTCATCAGGCAGTCCTTAATTTTAAGATGATATCAACATTTATATTCTTGATTACAGGGTGTTGTCAACAATTTCATCACACCCACTGCTTGACCACAGAGGTAGTTGCCGCCTGCAGCCATTCACATGCCGTCACCTGCATCTCCTCTGTGCGTTCCCGTCTCTCCATGCCGCACGAGGATGCAGTCATCACATCCTTGAGTAGGTAATTTATCAATTGATAGCTTTTCTCCCTGCTATGACTTGCATCTTTCTACCTTGCTTCAAATTTAATTTGATTGGGGTCTGTTTGATTCAATGTCAAATGAAGATCAACTTTATCTCTGATTGATTCATGCAAGTGGAAGCTGAATTATATTCTGAAGATTCTGATTATTACTTGCAAGTTATATTCTAACACATTGTCCTTGGTTTAACAACTTGCAAGTGTTTCTTGTAGTGGTTTTAACCCCATAATAAAGGACTTGCAGGTGGACATCTGCTATAAATAATCAGGTACTTCTTTCTCATTATCAAATTCAAATGCTCAGTGAAACTATCCAATGGATGAACTGGTTGTTTAACACTGAATCATCAACACTTTATTCTCTTCTTTTCTCCTCTTCCATTCACCGCAACATCTGCAGTGCATGCTTGTTACTTATCTCTTCTCTGAGTGCTTGAACATAAATACTGAGAAAACCAAATTCTCTATGGGCATGAATAATCTTTCGATTCATACGTAAAAATCAAAATGTGGTTCCAGAGGTCGGGGGTAATCCTCCTTTTCTAAAAAAAAAAGTTCCGGGAGGTATGGCGTGATTTCTCTGCTGGTATGTGTGTGTGTTGCTTGTTTGTCTGCTGCCGGGAGGATTGCACAGTGCCGATGCCGGGAGCCAGGGGTCATCGGAAAATTGAGATGCCGAAGTCGATCACTCAAAACGAGCCTTACTTGGCAGTGACTGAATCCTCCACAAATTATTTGATGACATTGAGCCTTGCTTGGCATTGACTGAATCCAACAGTGGCGAGCTTGTATCCCAGACAACCTCTTCGTCTTGATTTTTTAGAAGCTAACTCACTTCAAAAGGAGGCCTGGATTACCTTATATTCAGCATTGGTCACATAGAATAGATTTTTTTTATGATGAAGAAGTTTGACAGGAACCTATCCGAGAATCATGCTGGTTTGTGCACTGCAGTTTGCACGAGGTTCAGACGTGTGGCCAGCTGGGCACCGCCTATATATCTAAACCTGAAAAAGCTTACTATATAGATTGGCAGAATAAAATAAAATTCATAAATCACTTTAGTTTTCACTAATGCAGCTAGGGCCAGCACCCACTATCAAAAGAGACAGCCTCAACAACGGACAGGGTGGCGGAGTAGTCACATTCCCACCATACATATACTACTAGCTATACTTCTGGAGCAAATTCTTTGTCGTAGTCATCAGGCTGCGGATGTCGTTGCCGGGATACACGCTCTCCAAGGTCTCCGGCCATATAGGCCCATGAGGGATGCAGGGCATGTTACTCTATGCAGCATCATGACCACAATGGTGTCTTGGTTTTGAAAATACTATTTGAATGGCATCACAACATTTAGTACACACTTTTTCGCAACAGTTGCTTTATTTTTATACCATGTGAATCTCCCTTGGTCAGCACCTGAGACGTGCGTTACACATGGTCAATTTTTCATGATTTATTGTTGTTGCTGTTTCCCACAAGGTACTTGATAAAAATGATTGGCGTGTGGCGCTCTTCAATGACTTGTTCTCTTTTGAAGAGCAAGCAGAGAGAGCATGAGAGCGCCGTGATTCTCCAAATTCCTGCTCACTTCTATATCCATATATTTGTTTTATCTGGTTTTTTGGACTTATTTTATTATCTTGTGTGCTACATAAGAGGTGTCTTTGTGGAGCTTAAGAACAATTTATTTGGTTGGAGCAAACTAATATTGTATTGCAAAGGGCCGGACAGCCAACCAGCTACAAAGGGACTGCCCAATTTTATCCATGTGTTGGACTAGATGATATTTGATGATTTGAACCTTGCAATGATAGGGTTTCCACAACACTATGTATGATCTAAACAATGGCTGGAAATATTTATTGGAGCATTTATTTCAAACAACTTTGTTAAAAGATATTTCTAATATTTTAGTGGATGCGATATATTTTAGATAGTAGTACTGCTTTAATGTGGTGTGGTACAGAGTTTGCCTTCTGTTATAAACTTCACACGCTTTGAAAGCAAGATCATGTTGTACAGGCGTGCAGTTGTGAGAAATACAGTGGATGGCTCCATATGAGTTCTCTAGCCCTCTAGAATTATGGAGTCAGGTGCAGACTCCGCTGATGACGACGATGGTTCGGTAGAGATAGGCTTGCTCTGTATTACATAACTATGTTCTGTTAGTCAAGTGTCATTCTGATGCAGGAGGCAGACGCTTCAAAATCATCTGCGGAGTAAGCGATAGGAGGCCGTTGTGCAACAAAAGGTCATGTATAGACCAATGCCGTTGGTACAAAATCTCGATCACAGCGTCCCATATCGTGATCGCACATCAGAGCTAGCCTACCAATGTCAGATGGCATCGGTTTTACTACAGGGATGTGGGTCATCGGCCATGACAAAAGATGGTATACAAATATTATGGATAAAAGATGGCAGCATAAACTTTGCAATTTTATGATATGTTATCTGGAAGATTTTTGCCATGCGGTGGTCCAATGATTCTGGCTATATGCACTGGAGTTTAATCCATGTATGTGAACTAATTAGATATCTATCTGTGTGAATTTGGAGATACTCCCTCCGTTCGGAATTACTTGTCGTAGAAATGGATGTATCTAGATGTATTTTAGTTCTAGATATATCCATTTCTGAGACAAGTAATTCCGAACGGAGGAAGTATGTGTTTGAGATGATTTGAGAGTTAAACAAACTTTAAGTGAGGATCTTTATAGGTGAGTCCCTATACATACATTGATGGGAAATATTTTAGGGGATCTATGAGAGTTTCTCTAATTGCGGTTCATAATTCCTCGGAAGTCCTCCGAGCCATACCTGTTTACGGTAAACAACATATTTTGTTACTCTTTTAGTTATCTTTTAATAAATTTTCTTTATTAAATTCAACTTCATCACTAAACCAAGTTCTGCTCATGACAGCCACACGACAAGAGCCGGCAAGGAGGTAGAGTTCACGAAGTACATGTTTGACCGCGACAACTCCCAAGCATGTGTATCCGTACCTGATGACGAGGTGACCAGGTGAATACCACTCATGAGATGTGCGAACTTGGGATGAGGATAAGTAGAACACATATTAGTCGCAAGCGGGCGCAAGAATTTTGTTTCCGTTGCAACTCACGACCACATTTACTTGATTAAACATAAATAGAATATTTTTATATTTGAGAGACGTGCACATACTTACTAGTTAGTCTTAAACATGATAATTGTTAGGATTTAATTAATCCTATTAATCCCTACTTTTCCTAAAGGAGGCGGTTACCTCATGTCCCTTCGGAAACAGTCCTTCAGGGGCTATATATATGTAACCTGTCATCAAGAGAACAAGGATTCACTTTTACTTTCCGGTCTCCCGTCTCTCTCGTTTTATCTCAACACGTTATTAGCACGCTCTACCACCGAGAGAGATTTCCTTCGCCCCAAAGCGGCGGTTACAGAGACGCTTGAACAACGACGGTTGTGGGTTGTGTGCGTGGTGGCGGCAGTCCACGGACAGCGCTCGGCGACTGACGGCGGAGCCAAGACCCTGCATCGGCTGCAATGCAGCGCGCGCTCGGTGTCCTGCTTTTGGATGACGTTCGTGACATCAAACGCTGCGCGCCCCATGCCATCCAGGACTCGAGCATGCTTTTGCATGCATGCATCTGTCCAAGAAGTAGCCTGGTTTGAATTTCATTCTTTCCAATTAACAACGAACTAATCACCTAGCGATTGCCGTATTTTCACGTACATGGATGAATCTCTTTGCTGTGTGGTCACCAATGGCACGACTGGCGTACCCCGCAGCGTGGGCTCGGCTTCTCGGCTGACGACGCTGTCCAACGGTTCCTGCGGCGACGCTGCAACAAAGGGGGCGGCGGTCCAGACGCGTTCTAGGCGGCCCTCAGCCCGCACCCTCGTGGCGTCCTTCAGCGCGACACGCTGAGGCGCAACCGTCAACCGGCGGCGCACGAGAGGAGTCGACGCAGCCGGTGGCGTGACGCTCGTCCTTCCAGCAGGCGGGACAACACGGCACGGCGCCCTTGCATAGCGGCCGCGACCTCGGCGTCGCTATTGCCCATGGTGGTGCCCATTCCGGCGCTACTTCTGGCTTTCGTGGCCCTCAGCCCGGCGCGGATTCCCCTTTTCAGGCGAAGCGGAGGCAGCAGTTGCAACCCACGTCCAGTGAGTAGCGTTGTGCTCATGGCGCGAACGACGAGCCTGTCTGGCTTGCCGTTGACTGCGGCGCTCGCGCCCATGCGGCACCAGGCTGCAGCACCGCGCCCCGCGCCCGACCATGCGCCGCGCTCCGTCCTCGCTCGCCCGTGGGACTCGGTCACCGCGTCATTGGATTCGGCCACAGCGCCGGCTGCGCCGAGACGGTACTCGCCGCCTCGGCCCCCTCCTCGCCTTCGCCATCGCCTCGTAGCCCTAGACGGCCTCCCGTCCCCGCCGGTGATAGCCGCTGCAGCGGCGCCAGTGGAGATGGGTGGGGCGGCGCTGCACAGGGAGGGCGGGGGAGCGGTTGCTCCTGAGGAAGAGGAAACCGTCTCCTTCCCTGCCGGGCGATTTTTTCGAATTAAACCTATATTATCTTGGTTATTAATTCGGATTTCGTTCTATTAACAGTTGTCTAACTCTGTGTTTAGACACTGCTAATTACAGTACTTAAATTTCAGTACTGTAAATATGTTGAGTACTATGTATTCCACATAATATGTTGATGTAATATATCTCCTTGTTTCTTACATGTTGAGAATAATTATATCTATTATTTGCAATTGAGATTTTTCTTTTATCTCTTATAAAGATAAATTCAGTACCTCTACAGTACTGATTTGCGATTAAAAATTATTATTTTCTCGCAAAACAATCTCATTGCAATTGAGATCAATTTTCTCTCGCAAATTATTAATTCATCTCGCTGAATTATTTTGCAACTTGATACAAGATCATCTCATTTAATTTGAGATCTATACAATTCAAGTTTTTCACTTGAAGATCAAGTTTGCAAGATCATTATTATCCACTACATTAGTAGTGTATATCTGTTGAGTACCTTGTACTCCAGAATAAACTATGATGTAATATATTTCCATGTTATTCTACATGTTGAGATTAATTACATGTACTATTTGCAATTGAGATTTTCAATTTTTTGCAAAATAAAAATCTATTCATCTTAATTGAGCCTTTTTGGCTTAATACGAGCAAGAATTGATATGCAAAATTATTAACGATTTCTTCAAATTGATGTATTGGGATCACAAGGTAGTGTGTAGATCTACTGCTTTCCAGATTATCACCACTACTGTTTAAGCCAACATTTTGTCATATTTGACATTATGATTGCTCACCATTGTGCTCTTCCATGCATTTTATTAAGTTATGACATAAGGTACTAGAAGTATCCGCTGATTTCATCAGATTATACTCTCTAGTACTGCAAGATCTACTCCATTTTGGAGATTATCTTCAAGGTGTCATATTTAGCAATTTGAGATTCACACTAATGGTTTCAAGATAACTTCTTAAAATACCCATTGATTTTGCTAAGTTCATTACAACATCAACCATGACGGTCTTTAATTTACTGGTTGTAAATTAATCATCTCTGGTTTACCCATAGAGGTAACATATGGCTATAGAGTTTGAGGCATTCGCCCTCAATGGCCACCACTGCCCTATCTGGACTATGGACATCATGATCGCTCTTGTGTCTCGTGGGATAATGTGTGCAATCCTGGATTCATCTCTAGTTAGGATCACACCGCTAAAAGAAAAATGGTGTCTTATATATCATAAGGCATTAGATTCAGATCTCAGCATCTGGTTATTCTGTATCAGCAATTCCTGGGATACAATGAACCTCAAGGGAAAAGGTTTGAATCTTACTTCAACCTTCAATCCGACATCATCAGCTGTGACGGGACCCTATGGGCACGGAGAATGCGATGGTTGAATATGCCTCAACCGACATGTTTGGAGACTATGAATAGTCTTTCAATCTCCTGAGTGGTCAATATAATTAATGTCCATTTACGATGTTGTGACAACAACATAAGTATTATTGTCATCATATATTGTATATCACAATATATTGTATCAGCACTTTGGTACAAATACATTTGTATATATTCTATATATCTGACAGTGATTTTCATATTGAGAATCTTCATGTCTATATATGGATTTCTACGGGAGTCAACCCGATGAAAAATGATATGTGCCTTGTGGACATTGAAGGAAATATGCCTTACAGGCAATAATAAAGTTATTATTTATTTCCTTATTTCATGATAAATATTTATTATTCATGCTAGAATTGTATTAACCGGAAACATGATACATGTGTGAATACATAGACAAACAGAGTGTCACTAGTATGCCTCTACTTGACTAGCTCGTTGATCAAAGATGGTTATGTTTCCTAGCCATAGACATGAGTTGTCACTTGATTAACGGGATCACATCATTAGAGAATGATGTGATTGACTTGACCCATTCAGTTAGCTTAGCACTCGATCGTTTAGTATGTTGCTATTGCTTTCTTCATGACTTATACATGTTCCTATAACTATGAGATTATGCAACTCCCGTTTACCGGAGGAACACTTTGTGTGCTACCAAACGTCACAACGTAACTGGGTAATTATAAAGGTGCTCTACAGGTGTCTCCAAAGGTACATGTTGGGTTGGCGTATTTCGAGATTAGGATTTGTCACTCCGATTGTCGGAGAGGTATCTCTGGGCCCTCTCGGTAATGCACATCACTTAAGCCTTGCAAGCAATGCAACTAATGAGTTAGTTGCGAGATGATGTATTACGGAACGAGTAAAGAGACTTGCCGGTAACGAGATTGAACTAGGTATTAAGATACCGACGATCTAATCTCGGGCAAGTAACATACCGATGACAAAGGGAACAACGTATGTTGTTATGCGGTTTGACCGATAAAGATCTTCGTAGAATATGTGGGAGCCAATATGAGCATCCAAGTTCCGCTATTGGTTATTGACCGGAGACGTGTCTCGGTCATGTCTACATTGTTCTCGAACCCGTAGGGTCCGAATGCTTAACGTTACGATGACAGTTTCATTATGAGTTTATATATTTTGATGTACCGAAGGTTGTTCGGAGTCCCGGATATGATCATGGACATGACGAGGAGTCTCGAAATGGCCGAGACATAAATATTGATATATTGGACGGCTATATTCGGACACCGGAAGTGTTTCGGGTGATTTCGGAGAAAACCGGAGTGCCGGAAGGGTTACCGGAACCCCCCGGGGAAGTATTGGGCCTTAGTGGGCCTGAGGGGAGAGAGAGGGCAGCAGCCCAGGAGGTGGCGCCCCCCCTCCCATGAGGAGTCCGAATTGGACTAGGGGAGGGGGCGCGGCCCCTCTTTCCCTCTCCCTCTCCCTCTCTTTCCTTCCCCCTTCTCTCTTCCTAGTTGGACTAGGAAAGGGGAGTCCTACTCCTACTAGGAGGACTCCCCCCTCCTTGGCGTGCCCCAAGGGCCGGCCGGCCTCCCCCATTGCTCCTTTATATACAGGGGCAGGGGGCACCTCTAGACACACAAGTTGATCTTCGTGATCGTTCTCTTAGCCGTGTGCGGTGCCCCCCTCCACCATAATCCTCGATAATATTGTAGCGGTGCTTAGGCGAAGCCCTGTGACGGTAGAACATCAAGATCGTCACCACGCCGTCGTGCTGACGGAACTCTTCCCCGACACTTTGCTGGATCGGAGTCCGGGGATCGTCATCGAGCTGAACGTGTGCTAGAACTCGGAGGTGCCGTAGTTTCGGTGCTTGATCGGTCGGGCCGTGAAGACGTACGACTACATCAACCGCGTTGTGCTAATGCTTCCGCTTTCGGTCTACGAGGGTACGTAGACAACACTCTTCCCTCTCGTTGCTATGCATCACCATGATCTTGCATGTGCGTAGGAATTTTTTTGAAATTACTACGTTCCCCAACAGACATATGCACCACAAACTCTATACTCAGGGAAGTCCAATGTTTCCACTCTCATTGAGAGAAAGGAGATATTTAAATCGCTAGACGCGATGAGGTATTTGTTGGCTCAACTCGAGTCATATTTACTATCCCTATGGGTACTCGAGTAACATCGGGATGCTTTATTGCTTCCCAAGTTTAACTCGTACCCTACTAAGATATAGAGATGTCCGTCAAAATAGTTTCCATAGCGAAACTTATGATGACAACAAAGAGAAATAACTTCTTTTTACCATATGCAACGGATATGGCAAGCACATTCTCTGTGTATCATCTGGATTGTACTACACATACAAACAACCCGTAGCACATGTTGTGTACGGGATAATTTTCCAGAGTGTCTTGTACATGACAAACTTGGCATACTCGCCTTGGTCATCAAGACATTGGGTTGAAACCGAAACTATCAGCAATTCCAATAGTTTATGATTATTATGATGCTAAATTCTAACAACATTTGGATTTTATGTGCACTACAAGTGACGCAGGGAAGCTAATTTTAAGGCTTGCACACCTTAAATTCTACGCTGAACCACTCAGACTCCTTGAATGCATCAAGTTGAGGTAAGTGGCTCTTCCCATCCATTGACTAGACTATTCAGGTATTCCATGGTTTTAGAAGACATATCTACATGATGGTCTTAAGTGTGTGCTTTATTCACATGCAACCATTGGCTCATTATCCTGACATCGATTTCAAGCAAATCGAATGGATAACATTGCATAATTCTCCTTGAGTGCCTTCTCTATGGCCCTTGGATTGAAGTTTAGCAATTTGCCCTAATGTCTAGACTCAAAATGGTATGGTAGAATGTAACGCCCTCGATGCGGCTATATCTCCCACGTGTCGAAGCACGACTTAGAGGCATAACCGCATTGAAAGCAATGTCGCAAGTGAGGTAATCTTCACACAACCCATGTAATACATAAGGGAAAGAGATACATAGTTGGCTTACAATCGCCACTTCACACAATTACATGAATAAAGCATTACATCATCCAAATACAATCAAGGCCCGACTACGGAGAGAAAATAAAAGAAGACTACCCCAAATGCTACACAGATCCCCGATCGACCCCAACTGGGCTCCACTACTGATCAACTGGAAAACGAAACAACATAAAGAACACGATCTTCATAGAGCTCCTTCTTGAGCTTGGTTGCATCACCTGCTCGGTAACATTGGCACCTGCAAACTGGTTTTGGAAGTATCTGTGAGTCACGGGGACTCAGCAATCTCACACCCTCGCGATCAAGACTATTTAAGCTTATAGGAAGGGTAAAAGGTATGAGGTGGAGCTGCAGCAAGCGACTAGCTTATTTGGTGGCTAACATACGCAAATGAGAGCGAGAAGAGGAGGCAAAAGCACGGTCGAACAACTATGATCAAGAAGTGATCCTAGAACAACCTACGTCAAGCATTACTCCAACACCGTGTTCACTTCCCGGACTCCGCCGAGAAGAGACCATCACGGTTACACACGCGGTTGATGTATTTTAATTAAGATCAACTTCAGGTTTTCTACAACCGGACATTAACAAATTCCCATCTGCCCATAACCGCGGGCACGGCTTTCGAGAGTTCAAATCCCTGCAGGGGTGTCCCAACTTATCCCATCACAAGCTCTCACGGTCAACGAAGGATATTCCTTCTCCCAAGACAATCCGATCAGACTCGGCATCCCGATTACAAGACATCCTCGACAATGGTAAAACAAGTCCAGCAACACCGCCCGAATGTGCCAACAAATCCCGATAGGAGCTGCACATATCTCGTTCTCGGGGCACACTCAGATGAGACTAGCTACGAGTAAAACCAACCCTCAAGTTTCCTCGAGGTGGCCCCGCAGGCAGCTCAGTTTGGACCAACACTCAGAGGAGCACTGGCCCAGGGGGGGGGGGTTAAAATAATGATGACCCTTGTGTCTGCAGAACCCAAGGGAAAGAAAAGGCTAGGTGGCGAATGGTAAAACCAATGTTGGGCATTGCTGGAGGAGTTTTATTCAAGGCGAACTGTCAAGGGGTTCCCATTATAACCCAACCGCGTAAGGAACGCAAAATCCAGGAACATAACACCGATATGACGGAAACTAGGGCGGCAAGAGTGGAACAAAACACCAGGCATAAGGCCGAGCCTTCCACCCTTTACCAAGTATATAGATGCATTAATTAAATAAGAGATATGGTGATATCCCAACAATAACATCCATGTCCCAACAAGGAACAAACTTCAATCTTCACCTGCAACTAACACGCTATAAGAGGGGCTGAGAAAAGCGGTAACATAGCCAACCAACAATTTGCTAGGACAAGGTTGGTTAGATGCTTGGTTCAACAATATGGCAGGCATGATAGGCAAGTGCTAGGTATCGCAGCATGGGCATTGCAAAAGAGTGAGCAACTAGCAAGCAAAGATAGAAGTGATTTCGAGGGTATGGTCATCTTGCCTGAAATCCCGCAAGGAAGAAGAACGAGTCCATGAAGAAGACAAACGGACGTAGTCGAACGGGTCCTCACAAACGTGACGTTATCGGAACCAACCCGAAGAAGCAACACCAGAAAGAAGCACACAACATAGTAAACAGACAACACATGAACATGGTTTGGGAAGAAATGATTGAACCTGTCCTCAACTTCGAAATCCAAGAGTTCCACTGGAAAGGTGAGGTGATTTCGGTTGAAATCGATATAAAGATCGCTGGAATTGGATGCACGGTTTGGAAATGGCAAGCAAAACAAATATGGCACCGGTCTGCGATAAACAGCAAGTAGCCATTTAAATGCATCAAGATAAATATACTACAGCACTCAAACATAACAAAAAAATACATGGAAGGGATCCACTCATGATGCTTGACAAAAGATGAACACTGAGCTATGGCTATATCATCCATTAACAGGTTCAAACAAGCATGGCAAAAGTGCAAATGATAACAGGTTTCAGACTTAGTGAAATTAACACAAGTCTGGAATTTATCATCAGGAAGCACACTTTAGGGCATGAAAACTACAAGCTACAGGAACTTAACATGGCAAGGCAAGGCATGGCATGAAGCTACTCAAAGCACTTAACAAAAGTCCCTTAGTGACCTTGAGCCAAAAGGGATCAGAAAATACAATTGCAAGCATGTGAACATGGCAAAAACATAAACAGATTCAGACTTAGTGAAAAACTGGAGCATGCAAAACAGTCAACGAGTAGGCATGTTTACGAGCTCGATGCACTCACTACAGAGCATGGCATGACAAACTAAGTATACACCCATCAAGAATACATAGCATAGAAGCTAGACATGGCAAGAACAACAACATAATATGCACGGATCAATAGCAACATCCTCGGCAAAATCGCTAAACATGTCAACAATCTGCCAGGATTATTTATAGCAAAAGTAGAGCTCGATTGACTCACGCTAGGTTGCTCCATAAATGCAAAAAATACATGGATGGATAGAGCACCACAATATTAACAAAACATCCTTACTGATCATCCTCAAAAGAGGCACGGATCACTAGGAAACAACATGAACATATGGCATAAAAATAAATACAGGACAAGGACTTAGTGAAATTCTATGTCAGGACCCCGACTCAATGCCACATCGATCTAGCATGTAACACCTCATATCACTTTGCGGCCTCACGCACGGTATTCCCACGGGTGTCGCCTTACCTTAGCCCGGGACCGTTTGCGCCTTTTGGCACACGTATATGACAGTGTCGCTAGCATCCATATGATAAGGAGCCCGGGCTGACATGGCTAGTCATAAACCCAAAGTGGCACAGACTTACAGGGACAGGCATCCATGACCCAGCATCGAACGTGTCGGTCATCAGCGAGTGAATCCAGGCTGTAGCACTGGGCTAGCAGGACTCCGGTGAACCGGGCTGTAGCGGCTAACAGGACTCCTGTATTCATCGCGTGACATTTCCCCAAAGGGACAGACACAGGAACGAAGAAGGACACATGCCGGCCAGCCTAAGTGCTCCGGAGTAGTAGCAAGCTACCATGGCTCGGTGGAAATACTAGGAGACATTTCCCGGTAAGAGAGGCTACCAAGGATAAACAACTAGGTTGTCGGATCCCACACATACCAAGCATTTCAATAACATACACACAATATGCTCGATATGTGCAAAAACAACATGGCATCACAACATGACTCTACAACTCAAGTATTTTAATCAATAGGCTCCGAGGAGCGAGATATTACAAACATGGGTCTCATGACCCAACAATCAGAGCATACAAGTCAAAGCACAAGCGGAAGCTATCATGTCTGAGTACAGACATCTATAAATGAAAAAGGCTGAGAAGCCTGACTATCTATCAGATCCTGCCGAGGGCACAAGATCGTAGCTGAGGTATCAAGCTAAACGTCGAAGTCCACGCGAAACTATTAGTGAGACCGAAGTCTCTCTGCAAAACATAAAATAGGCAAACGTGAGTACAAATGTACCCAGCAAGACTTACATCAGAACTAACTACATATGCATCATTATCAACAAAGGGGTGGTGGGGTTTAACTGCAGCAAGCCAGCTTTGACTTGGTGGCTATCCTAACTACGACTGCAAGCGACTCTTTTGAGGTGGCGCACACGAGTCCACATATTCACCATATCAATACACCACTATGGATCCGCTCCCGTCTCCCTACGAGAACGCCATCCATAGCACTCACGCTTATCTTGCGTATTTTAGAGTATCCACTTTCACTTGTCTATGAACTGATATAAGCAACCCAGAAGTCCTTTTCCGCGGACACGGCTATTCGAATAGATGATGTTAACCCTGCAGGGGTGTACTTCTTCACACACGCTCTCACCACTTACCGTCGTTTACACGACATGTACTCGGCAACCTTCAAGCGGAAGCCCAACGTGGGTGTCGGCCACGACCTACCTAATCACCTAAGTCTTTAGTCCAGGTTTATCGCCTATTCGGGTTCCATCCATGAGGAGATCCGGCCGGAGTTTCGCTCACAGCCCCAAACGATGTGAACAGGGTTCCCGAGACACCAAACGGGCGCCCGATACACCGTGCCACGTGCCTACCGCATCACAGCCCACCCCTACGGTCAGCGCTGCCCACGGCCTCCAGCATACTACAAACACCAGAAACTACTTGCAACTCCTGGACAGAGGACAAGGGTGATCAAGAAGCCGAGAGGGTCCATTGGTTTCGGGCCCAATGCGTGGTAGTAGCTGAATCATGGATCACAAACACAGAACTCAGTTCCTGAGGACGGCTGCAATGAGACAACCCACCATGTACTCCTACATGGCCTCTCACCGCTACCTTTACCAAAACGTGTTCACACACTTAGCTCACACACAGTAGGACATGTTCACACGCCTCTGATTCATCCCCGATGAATCAGACCTGACTCGACTCTAAGCAGTAGCAGGCATGACAAACAAGCATGAATGAGTAGGCACAACAGGGCTCAAACAACTCCTACTCATGCTAGTGGGTTTCATCTATTTACTGTGGCAATGACAGGTCATGCAGAGGATAAAGGGGTTCAGCTACCGCAGCAAGTAACAGATGAATCGGTGTTGTCCTAATGCATTAAAAAAGAGCAGGAGCGAGAGAGTAGGATTGTATCGGAATGAACAAGGGGGTTTTGCTTGCCTGGCACTTCTGAAGATAACATTGAGTCTTCATCAGTGTCAACGATCACATCATCGGTATCGCGTCTATCGAGAGGGGACAAATACCGGCAACACAGAAAGGAACACAATCAATGCAATGCACAATATGATGCATGCTCATGACATGGCAATATGAATGTGTTTTGAGCTAATGCAACTAGCAACAGATTAAATGAAGTTGGTTTGAATATAATATTCAAATTCAAACTCCATATGTGATTATTCAAATGCCATTTAATTGATTTGTGCTAAACAGCAGCTATAAGTTGTTCTGACATGCATGAAAATGGTACAGATGGATTCCTTGAATTTTTCTGATAATTTTTCATATATAAATTATTTAATTTGGAGTTACCGTTGAATTTCTATGAATTTTAGAAGTTTATACAATTTTCTGGAATTTCCTGATTATTTTTAAATCCAGAAAATACTTATTGCGTCAGCCCCACATCACAGTGACGTCAGCAGGGTCAACTGGGCGCCCCAGGTCAAACCTGACCAGTGGGGTCCACTGGTCAGTGACCCAGTCAACTAACCAAGTTAGTTAGCCCTAACTAACTTAGTTAGCCGGGCGGGGCCCGCATGTCAGTGGCCTACCTAATTAGCTAGGTTAATTAGTGCTAACTAATCTAACACTAATCAAGCAGGCGCCTGGGCCCACACGTCAGGGGGGTCAACTCGCCGGAGTTGACCCGCGACTCGTCGCCGGCGGAGTCAGAGACGGCGGAGGGGGTCGGAATTCCTCCTCCGGTGACCAAAACAGCGGCAGCGATCATCTACGCGTAGCTGGCGCTCAGCCGCATCCATCTAGGCAAGCGGGAGGGGCTGAGGTCGAACGGGCTCGCCGGAATCGAGCTCGCGGCGGCGCCGGAGTTCGGTGAGTGCGGGGTTGGCGCTGTGGTGCACGGGAGGGCGAGTTAGGATATGCGTTAGGCTCCTGGTGGCTTCCTGAGTGCGGTGACACGCTCCGAGACGAGCTCAAGCGGCTATAGTGACGGCGGTGACGAGGTCAGCGGCGGCCGGAGTTCGGCCGCGGCGGAGCTATGGCCTAGAGCTCGCAAACGCGAGGGGAGAGAGAGGGGTTCTGCACAGAGGCTCACCGCGGAGCTGTAGGGAGGGTTAGTGGGCTCGGGGGCGGCCGGAGTGCAGCGAATCGACGGCGACGATCTCCGGTGGCCGAGGAGGGGAACGGCGGCGTGGGCGGCGATGCAGGGCTTCCGGAGGGCCGTGGATCGGTGGGGAGGAAGAGGGGGTCGAGGCGGAGCTCGCAAGCACAGCGAGGGGTCGAGGGGGAGACGGTGGCCGCGGCGTTACGGTGGCGCGGCTGCGGCTGCGCTTGGGCGAGTGAGAGAGAGGAAGCAGAGGAGAGAAACAAGGGAGAGGGAGAGAGCGAGGGGGTCCAGGGGGTCGGGGCGGCGCCGAGGAGATGACGCGCGGCGTCGCGGTGGCCAGGCGATGCAGACGAGCAGGGTGGTGGCGTGGCGAGCTCGGGCGCGCGCGCCGTGTCCCTCCTCTGTTCGTCCTCCTGGCAGAGGAGGAAGAGGACAAGGGGGAGGAGGTGGGCTGGGCCGGCCAGATGGAGCTGGGCCAGGTAAGTGGCGCCAGGTAAGTGGCCCAGTGGCTTTCTGCTCTGTTTTATTATTTCAGTTTTGTTTTATTTAATTTATTTTGCCACTGTTTTGAATTTAAAATAATTCAAACAATGCCAAAAACTCCTCTGAATATTTTATATTGCTAGATGGACTTTTCCAAAAGCTTATAAAATATTTCAGGGGTATTTGAAATTATATTCTAATTATATGAATATAATTCAAATTCAAATAGCTAATGAATTAAATCCAAAGTCCCAAAAATAAATCCTTAAAAATGTTCAATATTTTGGTTGGGACCAGAACCCTTACCAAAAATTATCAAACATTTAAGAAGAGCATTTTGGAGCAATGAATGAGATTTCTAGGGTTTTTGCCCCTCTTTTATTTAAATTTTTGAGGCTTCCAAAATTCCTCAGTTCAAATTTCAGAATTTAAACATGATGCACACATGAAGCTAGCCTAGAGCATTACCAGAAGCTAGGGATGTGACAACTCACCCCCACTAAACAAGAATCTCGTCTCGAGATTCAAGCGTAGGGTAAGATGAAGGGGAAACGGAAACTAGTACAATCTTCACGATCCAGGTTGCACTTCAAATGAACGTTGATTTGAACACCATCTTTGCCTTGTCGTCTTGCTCTGAGAAATCCTGCCAACATGACCTGGAGGGAAGGAGACTCTAGAAGGGTCGATCTTCTCGAAGATCGAACAACTCACGTAATGAGACATAGGACCATCTCTCGGGTTGAGACACAAGATACACATCAAGAGGGGTGGAAAGAAACGGATGACGAAGGTTCACTAGGTAGACAACAATTTCACGCTTAAGAAGGTGGTAATCAATTGTCAACGTAGCGAGGAGTTGAGTTGCCATGAAACCACAACGAGGCACCTTAGGGAAGGTGACTCGTAGAAATATCCCCTTAAGTGGCAAAAAGAATTACCTTTGATTCATAGATCATTGAAACTCTTTAAACCAGCCTAAGACAATTCTCGAGCGATCGTTTGGAGGGGGTCGGTAGAATGGCATACTCGGACTTGGATGATGTGGATTACCTTGTTGAAGACAACTTAATGGATGAATTTGCTTATCACCGGAAATGGAAGAGACCCATGGTAGAATGGCACATTGGCGGTGCAAGCTGGGAACAAAATGCAAATGCTGGGAATGATTCTGGTAACTGGGGAAGAACCCAACAATAGAGAGTGAATTCACTGTTTGAAAAGGTCATAGCATTGCCGAGGAAACTGAGAGCAAACCCAGTTAGTGCCATTGATAACACGTAGCGCTTGTGCGTGCTCTCAAGAACTTGAGCATTTCCACATTCATCAAGGTTTTACCAATATCCGTGTCAAGGATCCTGGCAACACAACTTGCTACCACGATGAATGATGATGGATGATGCAGATGCAAAGGAAGATAACACTTCTCAGATTTCATCTTAGCGAGGCCAAGGAAATAAAATCTGGATGATCGACCGAGAGACATTTAGCACTCCGCTTCTAATGTTCTTCTTGATGTGCTAGTGTAACCCATTCATAGATATGGTTTGATATCTAGAACATCAAGTAAAGGTCGGACTTCGGGAGCACAAGAATCCATAAGGAACAACTAGGGAGGTAAATCCTACGAAATCCTTATGGGGAGGTGACCAACTTCCTCAATCAAGATATTATAATAACAGGTCTTCCGGCTGGGTGTGTTGGCCACGACATCCACTTTACCGGTTTCCAAGGGATCGATATTATAGTTCTTGGGAAATATTCCAACCATCATATCTGCCTGAGATTCAGATCTGGTTGGTGTCAGGATATTCCAGACTCATCGAGTCTAGGAAGAAAAATGAAAGTTTGCAACACAAATCGACGAGATAACGTTGCGAGATTCTCGGGAAATGAACTACGATAGCAAGCTCCAAAACATGAGCTGGTGCTGCTACAAACATGTGAACACATTGTTCCAGACAAGCATGACCACATAGTAGTCTTATAATAAAACGCTACCGGGTTCAGGAGGGGGAACCATCAACGAGGGTATCGAAGTTCTTTCATAAGTCCGGATTAGCTCTTATGAAGAAACTCCTTCTCCTTGAACAAATCAGTCAGTGGCTTGGTGTGCTAGGATACACATATGGAATGAAGGTTGCAAGTCTCCAGACCACAGAATACTTCGCATGTGTGCATGACTGACTTGCGATGATTCCAGAGGAAGCAACATTGACTTTCTCGAGTCCACGGCGGCAACTTGCATCAAATGCACATGAACTAGAGGAAGTCACTTCTTACATCCGAACATATGCTTCATGAACTAGCATGAACAAATGCTTCAAAAGTTTCCAACACTAGCTTAATGTTCAACAAAATCATGGAGGAGACTATGATGTTGTCGATGGGCTCAACAGCAATTCATCTGGGTTTCCTTATCACTGGACTTCCACCATCATGCGAACACAGTGATAGCATTGGTCAGACCTAAAAGATATAATGGTGTATGCTCGAGGGATCAACCACGAGTAAGACAACATTACGAGCATCGTTGGTACTGATTTGACTTGACGATGGCCCACACTCAAATCAAAGGATTGATAAAACAATAGGTCCAACAACTGATCACAGGGACCAATCGATGAAGATATCATCTTTCTTCAACACACACTACACAAGAATATCCCTTTGGAACGAACTAAGTCAGGCAAGATTTTATCTTCCAACTCTCCAAGTTGTTGTCTAGCTTAACCAACTAGCTGAGGGATATCTAACACCGATCTTGGAGAGAGGGTGGTTGACAAGAACCCAACTTGATCACAAGCTCAACACAGCGGTCAGGTGACAACCTGGTAATACTTCCGAGAAGATCTTCGGAAAATCACGAACCACCGGTATGTTACTAAGCTTGAGAACAATCTTGCTTTCCAGGGCAAGACGATATGATCAGTAGGGCAAGGGTTTGAGATAATCCTAACTCATCGATCGAGGAGTGAACCAGGAGAATGGACTAGGTAGCACGATAAATCTTAGAATGATGATTCAATAACCAACACACTAAGAATGAAATTATTGTCCTTTAACTACCCAGCAACGAGGTTGCTAGGCGTATTGATTTCACACATCACAATTCATTTGTCGGTATTCCGGTTGCATCAACACGAAGACCGAGGAATGACTAATGATGGCAAGAAGTATCACTGTACCAAGAGTTCATAGGATGGTGTGCAATTCCTATAACAATCCCGATATAAAGATGGTAATACTCCAAGGTAGAACAGAACAAAAGCTGGATTAGCAATTTGATCTGCGGAGCACAACTTCTTTGACCCAATCCTGGATATGGAAGAGGTACTGGAGTTTGTTTCTCCTAGTCATTCTGCGATAGAATGGCTTGACAGACCACAAGAGTAATAGGCATCGATAAACGAACGCACGCATACTCTTGACTATCAATTGATAGACGAAGGTCAGTAGACAACTAAAGAGGGACAACTCAAAGGAACATATAATTTTCTGAGTTGTGGATGCATAGATTAGTATGTCGAGCGAGATCAACATTTCTTCCAGATAACCCATGCAGAGAGGTAAGACTGGCAGAGTCACGATTTATAAATGGAGATCTCCTCAAGAGTACTCTAATTGTGATCTTTGATCCAATAAACATCTGCCATAAGCAGTCCATAGTATTTGGAAGAAGGAAATACCACGGACCTCGAGGACTATCGCAAAGTTACTAATATCCTGAAGGAACTAGCAAACACTATCAACATGAAGTAAGTAGAGTGAATCTCGGGTTCAAAACTCAGAAATAGAATACCTATTACTAAGTAGCATCATGGAATGCTTTCGAGAATGATGGCCAGAATCATCACACTGGGACACCAATCATGGCTAAATTACTAAGTGATCCCCTAAGACACCTAGGGTCACAATACCAGCTCCAACATATATGTCAAGGCAATAAAGTACCTCAACTCACCGATTAGTGTGGTTAATCTGGCCCATGGGAACATTGAAACGGGAAGAAAGGATTTGCAAATGCATCAGACTACTTAGAAACCTGGGATGACTCGGACAGCATAACGGCTGTAAATGCTCAGAAAAGATTTGAGACATTCACAAAAATGGTGGCATAACCACTCAGAAGCACAATATCAAGGTTCCGAGATCAACAATTAACATACAGAAGTAATAGGAACTGAAACGAGGCTTAAGTCCAACAATTCTATAAGTCTACGGATTAATAACACGTGATCCTGATAGAAAGAAGAGAAAGCCTAGTTCCTTAACCCCGTAGGAAAGATAAGATGACTCAGATCAGAAGGGCATAAGGTATAAGGAATAAAAAGAGCCTTACGTTCCATCCCACAATCAATTCCCTTATATAACTAAAGAATTTCTAGACTCAACTTCGACCAGTTTGGCTTGGTAATCCTACAGGCAGTCAAGCTCTGATACCAACGCTGTCAGGACCCCGACTCAATGCCACATCGATCTAGCATGTAACACCTCATATCACTTTGCGGCCTCACGCACGGTATTCCCACGGGTGTCGCCTTACCTTAGCCCGGGACCGTTTGCGCCTTTTGGCACACGTATATGACAGTGTCGCTAGCATCCATATGATAAGGAGCCCGGGCTGACATGGCTAGTCATAAACCCAAAGTGGCACAGACTTACAGGGACAGGCATCCATGACCCAGCATCGAACGTGTCGGTCATCAGCGAGTGAATCCAGGCTGTAGCACTGGGCTAGCAGGACTCCGGTGAACCGGGCTGTAGCGGCTAACAGGACTCCGGTATTCATCGCGTGACATTTCCCCGAAGGGACAGACACAGGAACGAAGAAGGACACATGCCGGCCAGCCTAAGTGCTCCGGAGTAGTAGCAAGCTACCATGGCTCGGTGGAAACACTAGGAGACATTTCCCGGTAAGAGAGGCTACCAAGGATAAACAACTAGGTTGTCAGATCCCACACATACCAAGCATTTCAATAACATACACACAATATGCTCGATATGTGCAAAAACAACATGGCATCACAACATGACTCTACAACTCAAGTATTTTAATCAATAGGCTCCAAGGAGCGAGATATTACAAACATGGGTCTCATGACCCAACAATCAGAGCATACAAGTCAAAGCACAAGCGGAAGCTATCATGTCTGAGTACAGACATCTATAAATGAAAAAGGCTGAGAAGCCTGACTATCTATCAGATCCTGCCGAGGGCACAAGATCGTAGCTGAGGTATCAAGCTAAACGTCGAAGTCCACGCGAAACTATTAGTGAGACCGAAGTCTCTCTGCAAAACATAAAATAGGCAAACGTGAGTACAAATGTACCCAGCAAGACTTACATCAGAACTAACTACATATGCATCATTATCAACAAAGGGGTGGTGGGGTTTAACTGCAGCAAGCCAGCTTTGACTTGGTGGCTATCCTAACTACGACTGCAAGCGACTCTTTTGAGGTGGCGCACACGAGTCCACATATTCACCATATCAATACACCACTATGGATCCGCTCCCGTCTCCCTACGAGAACGCCATCCATAGCACTCACGCTTATCTTGCGTATTTTAGAGTATCCACTTTCACTTGTCTATGAACTGATATAAGCAACCCAGAAGTCCTTTTCCGCGGACACGGCTATTCGAATAGATGATGTTAACCCTGCAGGGGTGTACTTCTTCACACACGCTCTCACCACTTACCGTCGTTTACACGACATGTACTCGGCAACCTTCAAGCGGAAGCCCAACGTGGGTGTCGGCCACGACCTACCTAATCACCTAAGTCTCTAGTCCAGGTTTATCGCCTATTCGGGTTCCATCCATGAGGAGATCCGGCCGGAGTTTCGCTCACAGACCCAAACGATGTGAATAGGGTTCCTGAGACACCAAACGGGCGCCCGGTACACCGTGCCACGTGCCTACCGCATCACAGCCCACCCCTACGGTCAGCGCTGCCCACGGCCTCCAGCATACTACAAACACCAGAAACTACTTGCAACTCCTGGACAGAGGACAAGGGTGATCAAGAAGCCGAGAGGGTCCATTGGTTTCGGGCCTAATGCGTGGTAGTAGCTGAATCATGGATCACAAACACAGAACTCAGTTCCTGAGGACGGCTGCAATGAGACAACCCACCATGTACTCCTACATGGCCTCTCACCGCTACCTTTACCAAAACATGTTCACACACTTAGCTCACACACAGTAGGACATGTTCACACGCCTCTGATTCATCCCCGATGAATCAGACCTGACTCGACTCTAAGCAGTAGCAGGCATGACAAACAAGCATGAATGAGTAGGCACAACAGGGCTCAAACAACTCCTACTCATGCTAGTGGGTTTCATCTATTTACTGTGGCAATGACAGGTCATGCAGAGGATAAAGGGGTTCAGCTACCGTAGCAAGTAACAGATGAATCGGTGTTGTCCTAATGCATTAAAAAAGAGCAGGAGCGAGAGAGTAGGATTGTATCGGAATGAACAAGGGGGTTTTGCTTGCCTGGCACTTCTGAAGATAACATTGAGTCTTCACCAGTGTCAACGATCACATCATCGGTATCGCGTCTATCGAGAGGGGACAAATACCGGCAACACAGAAAGGAACACAATCAATGCAATGCACAATATGATGCATGCTCATGACATGGAAATATGAATGTGTTTTGAGCTAATGCAACTAGCAACAGATTAAATGAAGTTGGTTTGAATATAATATTCAAATTCAAACTCCATATGTGATTATTCAAATGCCATTTAATTGATTTGTGCTAAACAGCAGCTATAAGTTGTTCTGACATGCATGAAAATGGTACAGATGGATTCCTTGAATTTTTCTGATAATTTTTCATATATAAATTATTTAATTTGGAGTTACGGTTGAATTTCTATGAATTTTAGAAGTTTATACAATTTTCTGGAATTTCCTGATTATTTTTAAATCCAGAAAATACTTATTGCGTCAGCCCCACGTCACAGTGACGTCAGCAGGGTCAACTGGGCGCCCCAGGTCAAACCTGACCAGTGGGGTCCACTGGTCAGTGACCCAGTCAACTAACCAAGTAACTAACTTAGTTAGCCGGGCGGGGCCCGCATGTCAGTGGCCTACGTAATTAGCTAGGTTAATTAGTGCTAACTAATCTAACACTAATCAAGCAGGCGCCTGGGCCCACACGTCAGGGGGGTCAAACCCCGGGTCAACTCGCCGGAGTTGACCCGCGACTCGTCGCCGGCGGAGTCAGAGACGGCGGAGGGGGTCGGAATTCCTCCTCCGGCGACCAAAACAGCGGCAGCGATCATCTACGCGTAGCTGGCGCTCAGCCGCATCCATCTAGGCAAGTGGGAGGGGCTGAGGTCGAACGGGCTCGCCGGAATCGAGCTCGCGGCGGCACCGGAGTTTGGTGAGTGCGGGGTTGGCGCTGTGGTGCACGGGAGGGCGAGTTAGGATATGCGTTAGGCTCCTGGTGGCTTCCTGAGTGCGGTGACACGCTCCGAGACGAGCTCAAGCGGCTGTAGTGACGGCGGTGACGAGGTCAGCGGCGGCCGGAGTTCGGCCGCGGCGGAGCTATGGCCTAGAGCTCGCAAACGCGAGGGGAGAGAGAGGGGTTCTGCACGGAGGCTCACCGCGGAGCTGTAGGGAGGGTTAGTGGGCTCGGGGGCGGCCGGAGTGCAGCGAATCGACGGCGACGATCTCCGGTGGCCGAGGAGGGGAACGGCGACGTGGGCGGCGATGCAGGGCTTCCGGAGGGCCGTGGATCGGTGGGGAGGAAGAGGGGGTCGAGGCGGAGCTCGCAAGCACAGCGAGGGGTCGAGGGGGAGACGGTGGCCGCGGTGTTACGGTGGCGCGGCTGCGGCTGCGCTCGGGCGAGTGAGAGAGAGGAAGCAGAGGAGAGAAACAAGGGAGAGGGAGAGAGCGAGGGGGTCCAGGGGGTCGGGGCGGCGCCGAGGAGATGACGCGCGGCGTCGCGGTGGCCAGGCGATGCAGACGAGCAGGGTGGTGGCGTGGCGAGCTCGGGCGCGCGCGCCGTGTCCCTCCTCTGTTCGTCCTCCTGGCAGAGGAGGAAGAGGACAAGGGGGAGGAGGTGGGCTGGGCCGGCCAGATGGAGCTGGGCCAGGTAAGTGGCGCCAGGTAAGTGGCCCAGTGGCTTTCTGCTCTGTTTTATTATTTCTGTTTTGTTTTATTTAATTTATTTTGCCACTGTTTTGAATTTAAAATAATTCAAACAATGCCAAAAACTCCTCTGAATATTTTATATTGCTAGATGGACTTTTCCAAAAGCTTATAAAATATTTCAGGGGTATTTGAAATTATATTCTAATTATATGAATATAATTCAAATTCAAATAGCTAATGAATTAAATCCAAAGTCCCAAAAATAAATCCTTAAAAATGTTCAATATTTTGGTTGGGACCAGAACCCTTACCAAAAATTATCAAACATTTAAGAAGAGCATTTTGGAGCAATGAATGAGATTTCTAGGGTTTTTGCCCCTCTTTTATTTAAATTTTTGAGGCTTCCAAAATTCCTCAGTTCAAATTTCAGAATTTAAACATGATGCACACATGAAGCTAGCCTAGAGCATTACCAGAAGCTAGGGATGTGACATTCTAAGTCCCTGAAATCAGCATCAACGAGTAAGCTACTTTGCATGCTTGTGCTAGTCATCACAAAGATCACAAAAATACATGGCATACACACCTGTAAAGATGGCATGGCATATAACAAAACACATGTAGAGCTCGGGATCATAGCATGCACACATTAATCATGGCAAAAATGACAAAAGGCTATTTGCTGAAACAGATCTGACATATTCCCCACATAGCCCTCTTCCAACAGCATTTCGGGCATCAAGATGAGCTCAAATGAAAATGATGCAATGAGATGAAATGATGTACACGTTGAGGCGAACATTTTGATATGCTGCACGCACAAATCAGAGTTACGGATGCAGAGTTACGACATGATGAAGATGACATAAAACTTAGGGTTCGGAGGGAAAAAGTCAACCCGGGTGGATCCAGATCCAGATCGGCGCAGATTACGAGGATCGACGGAGACACTGTAGCCGGCCAGATTCGTTGGGGAAGAAAAAGCAGCGGCCAGCGGGAGGATGGGGTGGCCGGATCCGGTGGCCGGCGACCGGATCGGGGCGCGTGCGACGGCTGCGAGGTCGCCGACGAGGAACGGAGGCAGGGCAGCGGCTTCGCGCGGAGGGGACGGGCGGCGCCGGCGACGACTAGCGGGAGGAGCTGCAGGCTCGGGCGGCGCGGGCGCACTTAGGCGGCGGGGCAGGCGCGTGGGGCTCTCGGCCCGGTCACGGGTCGGGAGGGCCGACCATGGGCTGGGCAGGCCGCGGCGGCGCGGTGAAGTGGGCGCGGGCGGCGGCGAATCAGTGGATGCCACGTGGCGGAGGACGGCGGAGCGGACATGTCCGTCGGCGGGATTTGTGTCCGGCGCGCGAGGAGAGGGAGGGGGCTAGGGTTAGACCGTGAAATTTGGAGAGGGGCACATATTTATAGGTAGAGGGAGCTAGGAGAGTCTAAATGAGGTGCGGTTTTCGGCCACGCGATCGTGATCGAACGACCGAGATGATGGAGGGGGTTTAGGTGGGTTTTGGGCCAGTTTGGAAGGGTGTTGGGCTGCAACACACACGAGACCTTTTCGGTCCCTCGGTTAACCGTTGGAGTATCAAACGAAGTCCAAATGGCATGAAACTTGACAGACGGTCTACCGGTAGTAAACCAAGGCCGCATGACAAGTCTCGGTCCAATACGAAAACGTTTAACACCCGCACATGAAAAGAGGTAGAAAGGGACACCGGGTGACATAGGAGCGCCAGATTGCAAAACAGACAATGAGGAAAATGCTCGGATGCATGAGACGAACATGTATGCAAATGAAATGCACATGATGACATGATATGCAATGCATGACATGCAAGCAATGACAAGGCAACAACAACGAAAAACTAGAGGACACCTGGCACCTCGGTCTTGGGGCGTTACAACACTCCACCACTACGAGAGGATCTCGTCCCGAGATTTAGAATGGCACCGGAGGGAAAAATGGAAGAGGAAGAGAAGAGGTAAAACTAAGTTGCTTCTTTGGCAAACGAGTGAGACCAAAGAACCTTGAAAAGGTTGAGCAAATTGAAAGAAAGAAAGCAACGGAGAAGAATAATGTTAAAAGCACTCCGTTAAGAAAGGGGAAAATAAAGAACCGATTTGGTAGCACTTCAGTTGAAAAGAGATGAAAGACTTGATAAAATGAAAGAATTTGAGCAGCGGACACAACACTCCGGTTAAATGGATAGGCATGAAAAGAACACGAACCAAGATGATGAGAGAAAAGAGCAACATCACAATGGCTCCGGAACAAAAGAATAGAAGATAGATAATTGAAATAGGAGAATTGAGAAGAAAATGCCAACTTCTGCCACAAAAGAGCTTGAAGAGGCATCTTTAGGAGAAGGGTCGAATGGAGTTGTTGGAAAACCAACAACGAAAAGAATAAGCTTGATGTGGGCTTATGGAAGACATCTCAAAATTATGAGGTGAAATTCTGTCACTAACGAAACGATAGATAGGATTGATATGAACAAGGAGGCGAGGAACTTATTTCACTAGGAGGATAAATGAAGAACTTGGGTCATTTATAAGCACCATAAAAGCAACAATCCTTAAGGAAAGCTTTAGGTGAAACATGACACAAGATAACTCCAGCGAAGAGATTGATGGATTTAAAATATCTCATTTTTAACAACCTGTGAATCATGAAACATGAACTCAAATTATCAAGAATGACATAATACCACCTCCAAAGATAAGGTAAAAGAATTGCACTCCGGATTGCAAGATGAAGAAGAACTTGAGCACCTCTGAAAAGAAATTTGATGAACACTTCGAGAAGGAATTAAATCCTTGATGAACCATCATGAAGAACTCCGGTAACAAAAGAAATGATCAAACGGAAGGAAAGAGAGGTCAAAAACACAAGGTGAATCCTTGCAATGATTTGATGGATCTTTGGAATGATATAATTGAAATAACTTTGAGCTCCGGAAAAGAAAGATGGACAACTTGAATCAAGAATTTGATGAACCTCGGGAATAAGGAATTAATCACTTGGGTGAAACAAGAGTAAGAATTATGTTATGCGTATCCTTCACCAATTAAATTGATGACAAATAATGGATTTGGCATACTACTTAGAAAGGATTAAGATAGATATTGCGCAAACTTGAAGAGGCCTTCAATGATCCACCGGTACGATTGGAAAGAACGAATGAATTGATATGATAATGAATGACGAGAACTCTTGCACGAACCACCGTAAGAATTAAAAATGAATAAAGAGAAGATAAAGAAACACCGGGAAGAATTAGCAAATGAATGAAGATGCTTGAGAGAATTTATATATGAGAGAACGAAGAGATCATGCACTGATTAGAGGATATTTGATCGATGCACCGGTAAAATTAGGAGGATGAGAGCTGAAAGCTAGAATGAATAATCCCGAAATGATGGCCTTCGGAGAATCAAACTGAAAATACTCTGAATTACTCCGGATGGGTGAAAAGAAATTCTCACAACCGAAACAATTATGGGAGGATGGCAGAGAATGGGGCAAGATTTGAAAGAAACTCTTCTTCGGTCTTCAAAATCTGAGAATGACGATGAGAAACACCACCAAATTGTTGAGATACTCCGGGATGAAAAATGGAAGGTTGAGCCAACGATGAAAAGAATTTAACCGATCTTGGAGAAAGACATTTGACTAATGATAAATCATTCTTACGTCACACTTTAGAAAAGAATTTGAGAATAACTCCGGAAAGATTAGAAGAGTCAGGTAAGATCCTGGCAAAAGACCTGTGGGTTAGGGCCCACTCAAAAGAAACACGAACGATTACTTGAAAAGAAGATGGCACCGGTTGAGTTAAACGGCTTGAATGAGATAACAACCTCGAAATAGGATTGAACGGATATTGAATGACAAGACGAGCCTTCTGATATATCTTCAGCACTCCGGAACAATTGAATAGCAAGAGGTGAAAGATTAAGAATTGCACCGGCATGATAAAGCATTGAAAACAAGGAAAGAGATATGATCAACACCAAAAGCTTGAATTGAATCCACCGGAGAAGAAAGAAAACCGAGAATGATGAGCTTGAAGCTCCATTAGAATCTTCTTGAGAATCACCGGATAAGAACATTGACGGGAAAGGAATGGAGAGGCTTCCCATGAAAAAAAATGATACTTGAATAAGAAATATGAGTCCTTGAAGAAAAAGGGTGGGTGGGTGGGAAAACAAAGACAACTTGGAGACGGATGAAACAAACAACATTGAGAGCTTAGATTGAATCTTGCGGATGTTGAAAATGGACGGATTCGCTTGCAGAGAAGCACACCGGTTGAAAAGGATTGGCAAGACAATCTCGATGTATGAGAACACCGTTTAGGAAAGGTATGGAATCAACATTTGACTTCGAAGCAACTCGAATACCACAACTCAAAACAAAACAAAGGATTGGCTTGCGGAATAAGCCAGAACAAACATATGATAGAAATTTCGTCCAAAGTTTTCGTGGTGGGGCCTACACGGGCTTGATCGTACAACACCATCATGTACAAGGCAATGCACATGACATACGAAGCGTCCCCGAGTCGGCATAGCCAAGGACTCTTTAAGACACAACGAGACCACTGTAAAACCAACCGTGGATAGGCAGACCACTAGACGTCGAACCCCAATTTCATATCATACATCTGTCGGAAAGATATCCTAAGAGCTACTTGAGTTCCCACTTATAAACTCCCGAACCTTTCCGGTTATGCAATCGGGTGTTGGCGATACAGGGGAAGCATAATATCTCACCCAAAACTAGCAAATCCTACATCCAGCTGTATCCATCCTTCAACACATAACCAAGAAACCTTCAGAAATCATTTACCTCAACCTTCGAAAAGCATCCGTTATACGAGTTATGGCAATACTCCCGAACTCCCGCCCCAGTATTGGGTGGCGTCGAGGTTATCTCACCAACAACTGCATAAAAGAGATTTTCAATGTCGGCGAAACTAAACTCAGGTATTCCAGAACTGCAACGATAAAATTGTGACGACAACACCTCGGAGCTCAACTCCCCGGGACACTGCCACAACCCCTAAATGTCAGGAGGCACCAAGAACAATGTTCTCGTCACAAATCCATCGGAACGATTCCAAGATACCCGCGTGATCCTAAAATTTTTTTTAGTGAAATTTGAGAAGAGAAGTCAAAACTCTACGTCAGGATGCCTCACCAGAGCGACAAAGGGACTGAGGAGTAAAAAGAATTCCTAACTCTCCGATATATATAATCCTAAATGACTCAAAACATTTTTTCTAGACTCAACAATGCCAATGATTCGATCAAGCAGGGGGCTCCTAAGGTCGGAGGAAGCCTTTGATTACCAACTTGTAACGCCCTCGATGCGGCTATATCTCCCACGTGTCGAAGCACGACTTAGAGGCATAACCGCATTGAAAGCAATGTCGCAAGTGAGGTAATCTTCACACAACCCATGTAATACATAAGGGAAAGAGATACATAGTTGGCTTACAATCTCCACTTCACACAATTACATGAATAAAGCATTAAATCATCCAAATACAATCAAGGCCCGACTACGGAGCCAAAATAAAAGAAGACTACCCCAAATGCTACACAGATCCCCAATCGACCCCAACTGTGCTCCACTACTAATCGACTGGAAAACGGAACAACATAAAGAACACGATCTTCATAGAGCTCCTCCTTGAGCTTGGTTGCATCACCTGCTCGGTAACATCGGCACCTGCAAACTAGTTTTGTAAGTATCTGTGAGTCACGGGGACTCAGCAATCTCACACCCTCGCGATCAAGACTATTTAAGCTTATAGGAAGGGTAAAAGGTATGAGGTGGAGCTGCAGCAAGTGACTAGCTTATTTGGTGGCTAACATACGCAAAGGAGAGCGAGAAGAGGAGGCAAAAGCACAGTCGAACAACTATGATCAAGAAGTGATCCTAGAACAACCTACGTCAAGCATTACTCCAACACCGTGTTCACTTCCCGGACTCCGCCGAGAAGAGACCATCACGGTTACACACGCGGTTGATGTATTTTAATTAAGATCAACTTCAGGTTTTCTACAACCGGACATTAACAAATTCCCATCTGCCCATAACCGCGGGCACGACTTTCGAAAGTTCAAATCCCTGCAGGGGTGTCCCAACTTAGCCCATCACAAGCTCTCACGGTCAACGAAGGATATTCCTTCTCCCAAGACAATCCGATCAGACTCGGCATCCCGGTTACAAGACATCCTCGACAATGGTAAAACAAGTCCAGCAACACCGCCCGAATGTGCCGATAAATCCCGATAGGAGCTGCACATATCTCGTTCTCAGGGCACACTCAGATGAGACTAGCTACGAGTAAAACCAACCCTCAAGTTTCCTCGAGGTGGCCCCGCAGGCAGCTCAGTTTGGACCAACACTTAGAGGAGCACTGGCCCAGGGGGGGGGGTTAAAATAATGATGACCCTTGAGTCTGCAGAACCCAAGGGAAAGAAAAGGCTAGGTGGCGAATGGTAAAACCAATGTTGGGCATTGCTGGAGGAGTTTTATTCAAGGCAAACTGTCAAGGGGTTCCCATTATAACCCAACCGCGTAAGGAACGCAAAATCCGGGAACATAACACCGATATGACGGAAACTAGGGCGGCAAGAGTGGAACAAAACACCAGGCATAAGGCCGAGCCTTCCACCCTTTACCAAGTATATAGATGCATTAATTAAATAAGAGATATGGTGATATCCCAACAATAACATCCATGTCCCAACAAGGAACAAACTTCAATCTTCACCTGCAACTAACACGCTATAAGAGGGGCTGAGCAAAGCGGTAACATAGCCAACCAACAATTTGCTAGGACAAGGTGGGTTAGAGGCTTGGTTCAACAATATGGCAGGCATGATAAGCAAGTGGTAGGTATCGCAGCATGGGCATTGCAAAAGGGCGAGCAACTAGCAAGCAAAGATAGAAGTGATTTCGAGGGTATGGTCATCTTGCCTGAAATCCCGCAAGGAAGAAGAACGAGTCCATGAAGAAGACAAATGGACGTAGTCGAACGGGTCCTCACAAACGTGACGTTATCGGAACCAACCCGAAGAAGCAACACCGGAAAGAAGCACACAACATAGTAAACAGACAACACATGAACATGGTATGATATGCGGGATGCGGGATGCGGTGCATATGCATGATTTGGAAAGAAATGATTGAACCTGTCCTCAACTTCGAAATCCAAGAGTTCCACTGGAAAGGTGAGGTGATTTCGGTTGAAATCGATATAAAGATCGCGAATTGGATGCACGGTTTGGAAATGGCAAGGAAAACAAATATGGCACCGGTCTGCGATAAACAGCAAGTAGCCATTTAAATGCATCAAGATAAATATACTAGAGCACTCAAACATAACAAAAAAATACATGGAAGGGATCCACTCATGATGCTTGACAAAAGATGAACACTGAGCTATGGCTATATCATCCATTAACAGGTTCAAACAAGCATGGCAAAAGTGCAAATGATAACAGGTTTCAGACTTAGTGAAATTAACACAAGTCTGGAATTTATCATCAGGAAGCACACTTTAGGGCATGAAAACTACAAGCTACAGGAACTTAACATGGCAAGGCAAGGCATGGCATGAAGCTACTCAAAGCACTTAACAAAAGTCCCTTAGTGACCTTGAGCCAAAAGGGATCAGAAAATACAATTGCAAGCATGTGAACATGGCAAAAACATAAACAGATTCAGACTTAGTGAAAAACTGGAGCATGCAAAACAGTCAACGAGTAGGCATGTTTACGAGCTCGATGCACTCACTACAGAGCATGGCATGACAAACTAAGTATACACCCATCAAGAATACATAGCATAGAAGCTAGACATGGCAAGAACAACAACATAATATGCACGGATCAATAGCAACATCCTCGGCAAAATCGCTAAACATGTCAACAATCTGCCAGGATTATTTATAGCAAAAGTAGAGCTCGATTGACTCACGCTAGGTTGCTCCATAAATGCAAAAAATACATGGATGGATAGAGCACCACAATATTAACAAAACATCCTTACTGATCATCCTCAAAAGAGGCACGGATCACTAGGAAACAACATGAACATATGGCATAAAAATAAATACAGGACAAGGACTTAGTGAAATTCTAAGTCCCTGAAATCAGCATCAACGAGTAAGCTACTTTGCATGCTTGTGCTAGTCATCACAAAGATCACAAAAATACATGGCATACACACCTGTAAAGATGGCATGGCATATAACAAAACACATGTAGAGCTCGGGATCATAGCATGCACACATTAATCATGGCAAAAATGACAAAAGGCTATTTGCTGAAACAGATCTGACATATTCCCCACATAGCCCTCTTCCAACAGCATTTCGGTCATCAAGATGAGCTCAAATGAAAATGATGCAATGAGATGAAACGATGTACACATTGAGACGAACATTTTGATATGCTACACGCACAAATCAGAGTTACGGATGCAGAGTTACGACATGATGAAGATGGCATAAAACTTAGGGTTCGGAGGGAAAAAGTCAACCCGGGTGGATCCAGATCCAGATCGGCGCAGATTACGAGGATCGACGGAGACACTGTAGCCGCCCGGATTCGTTGGGGAAGAAGAAGCAGCGGCCAGCGGGAGGATGGGGTGGCCGGATCCGGTGGCCGGCGACCGGATCGGGGCGCGTGCGACGGCTGCGAGGTCGCCGACGAGGAACGGAGGCAGGGCAGCGGCTTCGCGCGGAGGGGACGGGCGGCGCCGGCGACGACTGGCGAGAGGAGCTGCAGGCTCGGGCGGCGCGGGCGCACTTAGGCGGCGGGGCAGGCGCGTGGGGCTCTCGGCCCGGTCGCGGGTCGGGAGGGCCGACCATGGGCTGGGCGGGCCGCGGCGGCGCGGTGAAGTGGGCGCGGGCGGCGGTGAATCAGTGGATGCCACGTGGCGGCGGACGGCGGAGCGGACATGTCCGTCGGCGGGATTTGTGTCCGGCGCGCGAGGAGAGGGAGGGGGCTAGGGTTAGACCGTGAAATTTGGAGAGGGGCACATATTTATAGGTAGAGGGAGCTAGGAGAGTCCAAATGAGGTGCGGTTTTTGGCCACGCGATCGTGATCGAACGACCGAGATGATGGAGGGGGTTTAGGTGGGTTTTGGGCCAGTTTGAAAGGGTGTTGGGCTGCAACACACACGATGCCTTTTCGGTCCCTCGGTTAACCGTTGGAGTATCAAACGAAGTCCAAATGGCACGAAACTTGATAGGCGGTCTACCGGTAGTAAACCAAGGCCGCATGGCATGTCTCGGTCCAATCCGAAAACGTTTAACATCCGCACATGAAAAGAGGTAGAAAGGGACACCGGGTGACATAGGAGCGCCAGATTGCAAAACGGATAACGGGGAAAATGCTCGGATGCATGAGACGAACATGTATGCAAATGAAATGCACATGATGACATGATATGCAATGCATGACATGCAAGCAATGACAAGGCAACAACAACGAAAAACTGGAGGACACCTGGCACATCGGTCTCGGGGCGTTACATAGAATCCTATCCAAAGAGTTAAGCTCATTGCATTATCTTTACTAGGAAAAATGCCCGTGCGTTGCAACGGGAGAAATCATCCATGCACCCCACTTGTGAAAGAAAACAATGTAAATAAAATTTGAGATCTTTCCAATTGCCTGACATGAGAAATTAAGATTCTTTTAGTGCACATATTCCGCAAAGTAATTAAAGTGAAGCTTAACATTCCAACTCTATAAGATCCCTATACGTGCAGAACGAAACACTTACTTTGGCGTTGTGGCTAGCTCATTCTACAAACAATCTATTGATCCCTGGTTCAATCGCGGCTTAGACATTACTGTTCGAATGCTAGCGGAAGAGAATGTTCATGGTAGAACAATTAACATCAAAACCATGAATCTAAATGGCCAATAATTTAGTGCACCCTCTTATTTTGGTTAATAGTGTTCATATATTTATAGTGCATCAAAAGAACTTACATCAATTTCTAGTTTTTACCATAAATACATATGGCGTGTCCTAGTGCTAACTGTATGTACAAAAATGATTTCAACACACTATTTGCTACATACGTCCTCATATAGAAATGATATAATTGATGCAAGTATGTCTTTGTGTCGGCACGAACAAACATAAACTTCCACTAACAAATATGTAGGTTTGGAGTGAACAGTGGACCTTATTTTGTTCCAAGTTAAATATAACTATAAGACGACCCTATATATTTCACACAAAGAAATTCAAAGATAAAAGTAATCACTTCAATTATTTTATAAGAAAATGATTACTACCCTCTGATTTTGGGCTAACGGTGTTCATTTATTTACAGTGCATCAAAAGAAGTTACATACATTTCTAGTTTTACCACAAATACATATGATGTGTCTTAGTGCTAATTAACTATACGTACAAAAATAATTACAACACACTATTTGCTACATATACCCTCATATAAAAAATGATATAATTGACGCAAGTAAGTCTTTGTGTCAATTGGGACAAACATAAAATTCCATTAACAAATATGCATGTTTGGACTGAATAATGGACCTTAATTTGTTTCAGGTCAAATATAACTATAAGACGGCCCTATATATTTCACACAAAGAAAATCAAAGAGAAAAGCAATCACTTCAATTATTTAATAAGAAAATGATTAAAAACTCACTTATGGGTTCATAGTTACAATTGTAGGAAAACATCATATGAATCTTCTCTTATATATCTAAACATCGTTAGTTAATCGAAGGCCTTTTGCCATACATCATGGGAATTTGGCGTGTAGCTAAGTAATATACTCCAAGCATCTAACAAGATGGCCATGGTCAAACAGTTTTCAAAACTGACTGTCTGGTCTACCTACATAACATGATACACAATTCAGGGTTACATGTCAAATGTATGGAAGAATATTTAACATTTATACATCTTATCTCCTCTAAATAATAAAGAAAAGGCAGAATGGTTATGCAGATAATCAAAGGTATACCATATATTCAAAAGGACACATTCAAATATTTAAACATGAGTTTAACCAACAAAGCAAACTGTATAGCAAGACATCCATATTATTAAAAACTGCATTTTTCATTTTGAAAGATCAATTTATAAACATGCAAATCGTTTTTTGTTGTTGTATTTTTTCTCTGTTTTGAACAAACACAGGAGGGAAGAGTTTTTCTTCACATGCATAACGCTAACTTATTTGTTACTGAAACTGATGAATGTACAGGATGAATACAAACTTAGAAGTATTTATTTTTCAAAATACTACTCAACAAAACATTAGGACATACTATCAGATACTATGTTTAGTGTCAGATAATTTATGTACCAAATTTTACATAGCAGAGGAAATATCTGATTAGAGTCAGATAATTTATGATCAAATGTACAAAACAGACAAGGGGTTCTCTTCTGCCAAGAGCCAGCGTGTGTGTGTTTCTGGTGTTTTCCATTGGATTTGCATGTGACGCGCACAACTGATGACCAGACACGTAAATAGTACTTTGTATAAAAAAATCTTATCATTGGCAGCATATAGTCACATGTGCCCACTACGACAGGCGACAACCGCACCTAGTTTAGGGAGAGATTCCTTGGCAGATGCTGCCGCCGCTCTGACTTCGCTTCTGGTCTTATCCTTCCTCCTTGCTGCTCCTCCCCCTCCAAGCCCATCATTTCATCTCCATCGCGACGCCGTCTATCACCACCATAGCCGTGCCGCAGCTCGATCTGCTGCTCCTGAGCGCAGCCACCTCGTCCCCGACGCCGAGCTCCTTCTCCCCTGCCTTCTTTTCCCCGTCATCTCCGTGTTCTCTTCTTCTCTTTTTCTCCTGTTTACTCACATCTCCCTCTATCTCTCTTGCTCTCTGTTACAGAGGCCGCCATGGACGCCCGAGGTCCTCCGATCCGAGTCTCCGACCCACACCCCGGCGTCCCTGCCGACGTCGTCGCCTAGGTGAGCAGCTGCTGCACCGTGATGTTGCCCCGCCTCCTCTCTCCCTCTCTATCTATCCCCTGTCTCTCTCCCTCTCTCTCTTCTCTTTCTCAACCCTCTCTGTTTTCTTCAACAGGAAGACCACCATGCCCGCTGCAGGAGCTTCGAGCCGACCCCGCAGCATGTAGACCGCCGCCACCCGTCCGCCGTCGGGAATCACCAGATCCCCCCGTATCCGACCTGCCTCGCCATCCTTCTCCCGTTCCCGACGTCTCCTCAGCGCCAGAATCTCAGGCGAGTGACACCACAAGACCCTGCCTCCTCTGCCCCGGAGGCCACCATGGAGGTCATCGCCTCTCCTTCTCGATCCGTCCACCGTCGGATCCATGCTGGTGTTCTCCAGGGACCCGCCATGGAGGTTGCCGCCCCTCCCGTCTCGATCCTTCCGCACCCGGATCCACGGCAGAGCAGCCGAGATCCGTCGCCTGTTCTGCGACGCCTTGGCCCGCCAAGGCAAGCGCAGAGGCTGACAAGGCGCACAGGAAGGCCAATGGCCTCGCCAAGCAGCGGGTGGCTCTGGCGAAGCCCTGCCCGAAACCCTAGCCACGGGGGTTGGGGTTGTGAGCGGGCGGTAGAGGATGGGAGCGGAGAATATGGACGGAGGGGAGGGAGGCGCGGACCGTGGGGAGTTCGGGGGCGTGCTGCGCGGCGCCGGAGGTCGCCGGAAACGGCCGGCGTTGGTGGTGGCGGCGGTGGCGGCGATGAGGGAGAGGAGGCGAGCCCGTGCTCCTCGTGTGGTCGCGTTTTCTTTTTCTTTACACAAATCTGTTCGGACAGTGGGTTGAATATCGCAAAAAACAGAGTGTTTTGTGCAAAATTGAAGTGTTTTCCCAGATCCACTTAAACAGGGACCGCGGGTTGAATTGTCAAAAACAGAAGTGCTTTTTTGCAAAATTACAAACGACGTACGACCAGAAGCAATAGGCGCTTTATTAGTAGGGAAAGACTTTGAGATTGCAACTTACCAACTTTACGTTGGAGTCATGTAGTTTTACACGCTCATGATAGAACTGCATAATATTATTCCCCTCTATCTTTGATATGTGGATGTCTACCAAGTATTTCCTATCTGCGATAATTCGGTTTCATATCGATATCACCACCCGGCATACATCATTGGCCCCTCAACATATAGTTGGGATCTATGTGAGGAATAACGGTATTTCCGTCAATACCTCAAGCCCCTCGCATGGGGAGTTATTCAAGGCAAGTATGTTGATTCAATGAGGAACATTTCCAGGCATTAGGGGGAGATTTCAAGTACCATAAAGAATGCCAGGAAATTAGTGGAATGTTCAAAACATTTCTGCCTCAAATCCACGTACTCAAAGATCTGAACCACGCGTTCAGAAGATTTGCATCACATTGCAAATAACCTGCTAGATTCATTTACTGACTATAAAGGTGTCACAAGATCCTACAATCCTGCAAAAGTACGTCTGAAAGAGTGGAGGTACCAACAAAACCCACTCCACTCCCCGTTCAAAGCAACAAGGGGAGATGTATGGTTGAAGTACATCAGGATTCAGCTTCTCGCAAGCAAGGATATCAAGGCATGTGAATCAGTAAATGCAAGTCAACTTCACATTGACAGACACCTAATGGGTAGTATACACCCAGTGGACGGGAAACCTCCACCAACCCAGGTCATAGTGCACACAATGACCGGGACATCGGAATACCCGACTCAATCGCATTGGGAAATCGCGAGCAGTCACCATGGGTAACGATATTTCCATCAACTCTATATTGATATATAGATTCTGGAGAAACATATAAACCGGAAGTCTACAATTGTCGACATACATTTCTCAACTAGATTGCAAAAAACCTTTCAAATGATTCAGTTCCAAAGACAATGGCCATGGCAAAGTGTGAACAACACTCGGACTGAACTCAAGCAAAGAGTATAATCTAAATAGAAATGATCTTGCTCAATAATAGGAAGGTATTCGTAAGCAATACATACACCAGTTTTCTTTTGGAAACAGAATTGAGAACAACAAGGTGGTGAAACAAAGAGCAAATATTGTAGCACAAGGGTTCACGTAGATACCCAACTATTCTTTAGAGGTGGTATCTCTTTCTGATAACTTATACCATTGGTAGTATGAAAATTATCTATCTCTGCAGTTGATAGATGTAGTGATCACATATCCATGTGGATCACTAGATTCAGACATATATGATTGATTTCCGATGGAATCTCAATTCTGAGTCGAAATACAAAATGCAACATACATTGTGTAAAATCGGTAAGCCACCATACGGCTTATTGTTGTCGGTACATATGGTACAACCGACGTAGTGAGATCCTTATGCACAAGGATTACTCCTACAATGATGATTATTCATGTGTTGTGTGTATGCAATGACGACACATGTAATCATATAAGTGACAGACTTTAAAATGAAGGATTTGGGTAAACCAAAATACCGCTCGTTACTACAACTTGAGCACCTTCATTCATACATTATGGTATAGTATGTTGTCTATATCCAAAATATATTGGAGAAATTCATTGTGGACAAATCTTATCTATCCATAACTCTCATGGTAGTTCATTATCTAGACGTAGAGAAAGATCTATTAGACCAAGAGATGATGGAAATGAGATATTGGGACTCAACGTTCCATAATGCCATTGGGTCCACCAAACACAATTGGTTGGTACTCAAGAATATCTTTTGATATCTCCAAGGCATGAAACATCTTGTCCTAGTTTTTCAGTTTCGGAGAAATCTGAACACCAATATCATTGGATACATCGATCAGATCCCCACTATGTCAGATCGTAGACAAGTTTAGTGTTCCTACTAGGTGTGGTAGCCCTCTCATGAAGAGTCTTCAAATCAGACCTCATGGATATATTCACCAACCATTATCTCAATGATAATGTTTCTTGTGTTGCCCGGATGCAAACAAGTTACATAATAAGCAATATCACTATATTGCATATCTCGCAAGTCAAATCATGCGAATGATTTGTTCAGCAGGTCTCTACCAACTTCTATGTTTTGGTATGTGGCGGCTTTGAATTTTGCAAGAATTGGGGGGAGTATCTTCCTGAATTGTTCCTGTTCAATGCATCATATTATACTCTTTTTCCCTTCATGAGTTTACTTTACAGGTTCTCATAAAGGTTTTTAATGAGGTAATATCAACATGAGATCATATGTCATACTTTCGATTTTCCCCAACGGGGTTTATAGGAAAGTATATACGACATATTTATTGTCCTCTAAACTCTATGGGTTTTCTCGTATTGAGTTAAAAGAGATAATAACCATTATATGTTGCATCATTTTCTCCTTATTTTTTCCACTGGGTTTGAAGGAGTTTTAGCAACATATGGAACACCTATCTCCTCATAATTTTCCCATAGAGTTTTTGGAGGAGCTTCTCAAGATGATGATACTTACACTAACAAGTATGGATTAGGGGGAGTGTTAGGATTTAATTAATCCTATTAATCCCTACTTTTCCTAAAGGAGGCGGTTGCCTCATGTCCCTTCGGAGACAGCCCTTCGGGGGCTATATATATGTGTAACCTATCATCAATGAGAACAAGGATTCACTTTTACTTTTCGGTCTCCCGTCTCTCTCGTTTTATCTCAACAATAATCTCTCTATTCATCTATATATTGGCAGCCTAGCTCAACTGGCTGGGGGAGTGGATGCACAAACCCAATACCTAGGTTCGAATCCTCACAGAGGCGAATTTATGATCCTATTTATATTTATTCTTAGGACCAGGCTTTCCTGGTACTCACTCTCTCCTCCCTCTCCTGGATCGGCCTCGGTGCGTTCGCGAGGGTTGGTAGAGGTGCCATCGGACCGGAGGAAACTCTGAATGACTCGTTCATCCAGGCACCGCACTGCATGTGTCGCACCCTTCTTGGAGGTGCCGCCTGGGGCATTTGGGTGCTCGGTTAGAGCATCTCCAATAGATGGTCCAAAATCGGATATGTAAAATTTGGAACGCCAAAAAGTGCGTTTTGGAGCTCCGAAAAAAGCTCAACTCCAACAGATGGTCCAAAAGAGCAACTCCAGCAGATGGTCCAAAATGAAGATGTAAAATCGCCTTGATCGTCTTCTTCAACCACGGGACGTCGGCCGCCTTCGTCAAATCCGTCGCCATCAAGCTCTCCCCGACATCCCCGAGCGCGCCATCCTCCCCGTGATGAGCTCCTCTCCCAATCCCCCTATTTTTCCCCTTCGATCGATGTCATTTTCCGCCACTCCCGTGCTCGTCCATGGTCGCCATGGCCGGAGCCCGAGCTCCCCTGTACGTGCTCCTTTGCCGGCCAGCAGTGACGGAGGCGGGCAGCAGCCGACGCGAACACCACGAGCAGCGGCACAGGCACGCTGCACGGGCCAGCAGCGACGGCAGCTCGGCTGGACAGGGTCAGTGCGGGGTGGCGGCGGGGCTGGGAGGCGATGGCAACAGGGTGGGCCAGCAAGCAGCGGCGGGTGGTGGAGGCGGGCAGAGGCCTACATGGGCAGCCAGACCGCCGGAGGCGCTGAATCCCACCGCGGCTGCCTCCCGATTCGGCAGCGCCCGGGCGGATGCGAGACGGCTTCCGGCGAGGGAGGAGACGGGGGCGAGGGCGGTGGAGGGCGGCGCGGCGATTTAGGGCGACGGCGGCAGGGATTTGGGCGGTGGCGGCGGCGGATTCCGGCCGAC
Source organism: Triticum aestivum (assembly GCF_018294505.1). Lineage (NCBI taxonomy): Eukaryota > Viridiplantae > Streptophyta > Magnoliopsida > Poales > Poaceae > Triticum > Triticum aestivum. The sequence continues at coordinate 174,032,485 of NC_057809.1, forward strand.
TAGTGTTCGGGCGGGCGGACAGGCATGACTGTGAAATGAAATGAAGTGGCGGTTGGGCGTTGGCGGGCGGTCGCCGAATTTGGACCAGATGCACCTCATGATGTAAATTTGCACCGTGAGGTGTTGTATTTTACATCACAAGGAGGCCGCGGTCCAATATTTTTTTACATATGGACCGTCTGTTGGAGCAGCGTTTTTTGCCCCAGACGGTCCAAAAGTTAGGTATTTTTACATTTAGACAGTCTATTGGAGATGCTCTTAGAGGAACCGCAGGCGGAGGGGATGGGACCAGTGGCAACAGGTGGTGTTCACGACGAAGGAGCGGTGTGGCATCTGATACATCGACAACGGCGGGTCTCAGCGGCATGGAGCAGCGGGGTCTCGTCGGTGGGCGTGTGATGATGGACGAGCGCAGGATGGTGGCATTTCTGGTGTCATGGTGGCGTCAACGACAGCTAGATTGTGCAAGGTAGATGCAGTAGTACAACACTGAAGATGCCGGTGGGCGTGTGATGATGGACGAGCGCAAGATGGTGGCGTTGTCTGGTGTCGTGGTGGCGTCGACGACAGCTAGACTGGGCAAGGTAGATGCAGCAGTACAACATTGAAGATGGATTTGGTGGCAGGTGGCTGCGGCGGCCTCATACCCGGCATGCGTCCTGGCTGAGGAGTGCGCCGGACTGGCGGGTGCCCCATACCAGGTAGGAGTCCTGGTTGGGACCTCAGGTCTTAGATGTTAGGTTTGGCTATGAGGACTGTTTGGTATTAGGCCCAGACTATCAACATCCCTTCATCTACTGGATAGGAGTAGCGCCAAATGTTGCCTAGACGGTGGCTTTAATCTTACTATTGTATGACTTTGTAAGGTCTTATGCGAATAATTAATAAAGGGACTGCATGCATCGTCTAGACAGAGGGCGGAGGTCCTCCTTCTTTTCTAAAAATATATTGGCACTCAATGCCCGTGAATATATGTAATTTGCATCCTATCGATCCTCTACATGACATCAGCCAAACTCGACATGCCCACCCTCCCAACCCATGTTGTTGCCCCATCCTTCTCCTCTGTCGCCGCTTCTACCCACACCCACCTCGCCACTGCTTCTGCCCGCCTCCTGCACCTCCTGCAGCGCCGCTCCACCACCTCCTGCCACACCGCTTCTCTCCTACCCACCCAACTTGCCGCACCGCTGCTGCACCCAAACCCTATACCCCTCTCTAACCCTAGCCGCCTCCGAACCAAACCTAGTGGACTTCTCTGGCAACTCCTCCCTCTCCAAAAGTAGCAATCCCTTCGCCAGTCCACCTGCCCCATCAGCCGCTAGCATCCGGGTTCTTCCGATCTTTGATCATATCCCGGTGAAACTCTTCTACACCGAGGCCAAATTTTACGTATGGAAGACGTAACTCGGCCTTCTCTTCCGCAGGAACGATCTCTGCGACCATGTCGACTACACTGTTGATTTCTTGGCCATGTGTGCTGATAGTGATTGGATGGCCATCGATACCACCATCATCTAGTGGTTCTTCCTCACTATCTTGAAGGAGAATTTTCACACCGTGGTGCGTGACGGTGACTTCGCTCGCACAATGTGGACCAAGATCACCGACCTTTTCATCGAAAACAAGTTGCAGCGCATCTTCTTTCTTCGGAGAGAGTTTTTTTGGTCTTCACCAGAACGACTCTTCCATAGACGAGTTCTGCTTGCTTCTCAAAACTCTCTAATGAGTTGCAAGACTTGGAGTTCCAGATCTTGGATGAGCTTGTCCTCTCCATGTTGACGGTCAGTCTCAACGCGGAACTCGGCAACGCCGCCTCCAACCTGGCGCTTCTTACCACACTGACATACGAGAAGGCCGTGACATACGAGAAGGCCGTGGCGTACCTTCGTCTCAGGAGCGTCGGTTGCAGCACTTGAGTGTGCGCGAGTCACACTGCCCTCGCCTTCGGACTGTCCCGCGGTGCCGCTGCCCGGACCCCTCCGGCGCACACGCAACCCCCCACCCCCACCCCCGCGCGCTCGCTGATACGTCTCCAACGTATCTATAATTTTTTATTGTTTCATGCTATTATATTATCACCTTTGTACGCTTTATATGCCATTTTATATTGTTTTTATCGACTAACCTATTAACTCAGTGTCCAACGCCACTTCTTGTTTTCTGCATGTTTTTGGTTTTTTCCAGGAAATCCATACCAAACAAAGTCTAAACACGATGAAACTTTTTAACGATATTTTCTAGACAGAAAGTGGCCCTAGAAGCTTCGGGAGAAGACCAGACGACCCACGAGGCGACCACAAGGCAAGGGCACGCCTTGGTGCCTTGTGGGCCCCCGTGGCTCCGTTTTCCCCAATTTCTGACCTATAAATTCCCATATATTCAGAAACCCTGAGGCGAGACCCAAAATCAATTCTTTCGCTGCCGCAATCCTTTGTTTTTTCGCTATCCCATTTGGAGCCCTATTCCGGTGTACTGCCGGAGGGGGAACCATTGGGGAGGTGATCTTCATCAACCTTGCTACCTCCATGATGATTTGTGAGTAGTTCCCACGGGACCTACGTGTCCATAGCAGTAGCTAGATGACTTTCTCTCTCTTTTGATCTTTAATACAATGATCTCATCTGAGATCAATCCGATGTAACTTATGCAGTGCGTTTGTTGGGAGCCGTTTTAGGTTATCGTCTAGGGAGAGTTGCCATGTGTTTATTCAGAAACATGGCAAGTAATGGGTTTTGGTTAAGAGGTACTTGCCATGTTCTTACTAAGCAATATGGCCTCATTGCCAACCGAATTTGGCAGCGCATTGCGCTAAGCTTTGGGATACTCCACTGCCCCATCACCTTCCCCCAAAAGCATGGTCTCGGGTTCTCATGTCACTACTATGGAAGATCTGGGCAGAGCGTAATGATATGTTATTTAGGAGCGTTGATCAATATTCTGTAATAACCCTCGGGGTCCTTATTGCTGATTTGGATCTTTGGTCACACCGTCTCATGGACAAGTGACAAGGAGGACGTCTTCTCGTGGCGTTCCTACCTCTCTGCACGATGCGTCGTGGCTATGTAATTTTGTACTTGCTGCCTCGGCAGCCTTTGAGTAATATATTCAGGTGGGGAGCCCCCCCCCCCCCCACGGGGATTCTCAAAAAAACCTAAGCAATATGGCAAAGTGTTCAGGTACTGATTCAGAGAAAGTTGCCAAGTTTGTATTCAGTGACATGGCAAGTAAATAGGTTGTTATCAAGAGGAAGTTGCCATGTTCTTATACAAATTGTGAGGATCAAAAACATTTGTTATGATTGTGAACATTGACATGGCAACCGAAAATTCCAGAGACACACTACACAAATTTTTTGTGGAATCTTAAACAAAGGAAACAAATGTTTGCACCAAAAAGTATTCTAAATCTAGGGTTCATACAAAAATGAACAAAACATGCGTTGTGGGTGAAGCCTTACACGGTCAAAAATCTCAACCCCGAGCCCAAGGCTTAGCTACACCGCGGGGACTACCCCCGGCGACGGGAACCGGCCTCCGATACCATTCAGGCGCGGATTCGCCATGGAACCTCCGCGGAAAAACCAGAGAAGCAGTGTGGAGCAGTGAGTATTCTTGCGACGCTGTGGGTGGAGCTTCCCGCGGGTGGAATGTCAACTGTGCGACGAGTCTATCTACATGGCGGGCACTCCCTGGCGACGGGAAACGAGATCCCGCGCCCTTCCGCCGCGGATTCGCCAGGAACCACCGCGGGATCACATAGAAGAAAGGGGGCCATCGAGGGGTTCGCGGGGTTAACTTTGCGCGGCTTCAAAGTCGACGCGATGGTGCGGCTGCGTGGACTCCCGGCAACGGGAACCGGCCTCCGCGACACTTTCACGGAGAGTCGCCGTAGAATCGTCTCGTCGTCGCCCAAAATTGCCACGAAGATGGGAGAAAACGGAGTGGAATGCGGGGTGGACGGGAAGTAAAGGCGACTGGGTGATTAAACGGCTACGTGTCGATATAACCGCGAGGCAGCGATCATGGAGAGTGGCCGTTCGGGCAAGCGGCGGTTCCACTGCACGTCGCCGTGTGCTGACGTGGCACTCGAGCCAGGGGAGCAATGATGTAAGATTTGTGCAACGAAAATGAATGGAGATCACTGCGTTCGGCCCAAGTTGTTAAGTGCCACACGTGTGGCACTTATCATTTAGATTGTTAAATGGTAAAAACTGCAAAGATAAATTCAAGAAAAATAAAGGTGTTTCAGTGGCAGAGCATATGCTCACATGGAAGCATATGCTCCTGGTTTTCAAAATGTGTTTCAAAAATATTTTAAAATGTCACAGAATTATGACAAAATGATTCCTGCATACATCTCGACATTCTATGTGCACACAAACTTGTTTCACAGAAAACCGACAACTTTTATGTCACATGTAAAAAGACAAAATTTAGTGTTAAAATAGGATTTTCATGAGACATTTTTTTGTCTTTTTTTACACAAGGAGTATAAAATGTCAGATTTTCACAAAACTTGGCGTGCGCACATACAATGATGAGATGTACACGTCAAATTTGTGTTCGGAATTTTTTGACATTTTGAAATATATTTTTCAGTGGCAGGAGCATATGCTCCCATGTGCCAAAGTGAATTTCGAAATAGCATCTTTATAGTTGACACGACTAAATGGAAATCATATTATGCTCCCATGTGCCAAAGTGAATTTCGAAATAGCATCTTTATAGTTGACACGACTAAATGGAAATCATACCACAGCGGGGTTGAGTGATCATACGATGGATCGAGAAGCTCTAGGTGGATCGGGGCGAAGGGTCTAGAATTTCTCAAAAATCTCCGCATGCCCTTCACATTGATTAAATTGAGTATTTCATTCACATCTTTACCTGACAAATTTACACATTCCATATCTACAAACTGAACAAAACCGTTAACATTAATCAGTATAATAGTGATAGGTTCTGTAACATGGCATGGGACACAGGTTCAGCTCGCACAAAATCAAACTTAGGGTCTCAGCTATTTGAGGCGCTCATTTGCAAGAAACAAGGTTGGTTGTATACAATTTCCAAAATTATGGAGATAGGACTGTTGAGCAAAGTAGCCTCCATTGTCTTTCCCATCAAGAGTAAAAATGGCACTTTCCAGTCCCGGCACATACCGTACACTCATCGACTCCACCTGCAGCGTGCCTCAGGCAGTATTTGGTGCGATCGTTCATAATATCCTGCAAAACAACTTTTCCATTTTGATAAAAGAACTCGTAAACTTGCCTCTTGTATAAAGAGGAGAATGCTTTAGTTGCTATCAATTCACTGACATTTTTCTAGAACAAACACTCAATGACTCTGAACCCTTCGTTAATACGTAGCAAACAAAATTCGACACTTCCTTTTCAACATTTCTATCCTGAAAAGTTGTACCACATCATCAAAAGGGTGGCTGTTCCTGTAGATCTACTTATAGAAAATATCACATTAGTTTGCTTTTCTACTAACGACAATTCTCGTAAAAGATGGGCTACTGAATGCATAATTCAGTGTGACATAGATAATCTTGCACAATCCAGAGAATTAATTAGCACATACCACCATAAGCTCATGTAATCCAAGAGGAGCCGTGATGATGTAGGGTACGCTTGAGTGCTCTTTAGAGGCTTCTGATGCTAAAGAAGGGATATCCTGAGAAAGAACAGTGCCAAATTGCATGAGAACTCATGTCTTACTGATGCGATATAAGCAATAGAATTGAACATAGGCACCGCCAACATCTTCCGTATTAAACATTTTAGAACTATCCATCCAGACAAAAAAAAAAACGACAACATACTTGCTTCCAGTGTCGTCCAGGGGAAAGGAAATATGGACTGACAATAATGCGAGATGCTCCCTGCTGCACACATTTTCCAAATGCTTCCTTAATAGTAGGCTCAGCCAGCTCCTTCATTTTGCCAAAGCAAAAGTTTAGCAACTTCATGCATCTCAAAATGAAAAAATATCTCCAGATAAGAACTAACAGTGATATGATTCATTAGCACAAAAGCCTCCAGCTTTGAGTTCGAAAGAAAGATGCCTCCAGCCCATTAATTTAATATAACAAATAAATAACAATTGGAGAATGATGAAACAAATATCAATGAGATTTTGGTAATAGTAATACACCTTTCCGAGAAACCTCAAGAAAAAGCATACAGGACAGTGGCTAAAAATATACGTTGGTAAATTATCGCTCATTAACAAAAGCATACAGGTATAGGCTGTAATGGAGGCCTGCATCAAGGGCAACTGTACTTCATTTTAATGAAGTTAGCGTCGGTGATTAATCTAAACTGCCCTCCTGATGGTCAACTGAAAATGTGTGATTAATTTATAACAAGAGATCCAAGGAAACAGATGCTTATATTTTGACTGAACTAAACCCAATGTGCAAGCTAACTAAATGTACATGGACACTCCTAATAGAGAATAGTTAGACGAAAACAGGAATGCTTGTGCGCAGCATATGTTTCACTTCATGTCTGACAGGCATTGGTAAGAATACAACATCTTTATACTAACTCAGAGTCACATTATTTGTCATGTCCTACATGTTTTTGTTCAAAAATAGAAAAAAATGATATTAATGAAATGGAAAGAGAAGTCATTTATATTGGCTTGGCTATGAAAGTCACATTGTTTGTCTGGTCCTAAACATATTCATTCAAAACAAAAAACATTTTTTAAAGAAGCGAAAAAGATCTCATTTCTATTGGTTTGGCTATGAAATTAATTTCTAAGTGAAAAGATTATCAAGACCAAGAAGTTGTGAAAGAAGTTTCTTGCAAAAAGGGCGCGGACACTGCCAAAGACGATCAGTGCCTGGTTAATTAGGACATGGCGTGTAGGCCGAAGAAGCTAGGAGGCCTCAGGATTCTTAACTTACGTCATACGAGCACAGCTCTGAAGGTTTGTTGGCTATCGCTGCAGCGCACTGACATGAAAAGGTCATGGAGAATCCTTCCTCTAGTTGCTGGTGCAGATGTTGCTATCTTACTCGCTGGAACCAATGTCCTAATTGAGTAATTGGGGATGGTAATTTCACGCGGTTTTGGCAGGACGCCTGGATCAACGGTTTTTCAGTTGCTGAGATCACATCAGACCTTCTCTATGCTCTCCCTTTATCGATCCAGCAGAAAGGAACAGTGGCTGGGGCTTTGACCCTTGGTAGGTGGATCAACGATATCAAGGCCCTAATTTCCATTGCCAAGTTTATGCCAGTTCTGAACGTGCTGGGGGTACTCAAAGGGTTGACATTAATCTTCAAGTATCAGTACCTGGTCGTGGAGCCGGGATTCATCTGGAAAATACACATCCAGAACTGTCTATAAAGCCTTTTTTTGGTCACCATCGAGTCTCAGTATGCCTGAGTCATCCGGAAAGCCTGGGTGCCCCTTAGTTGCAATATATTTATGTGGCTTCCTATCTGAAAGAGATGCTGGACTGCAGACCCCCTTGTGAAGTGTGGGTTACAGCACAACGAGACCCGTGTGTTCTGTCAGACTACGAGCAGAGACCTGGGCCATTTACTCATCAGGTGCGGCATCTTCAACATGATTTGGACCAGGGTACTGCAATGGTATGATACTTCAGCCAACGGTTGGAGCTCATTTTGAAGAATGGTGAATGGCATCCAGAGGCAGGCTGCAAACATGACAGAAGAAGCAGATTTGATAGCCTGGTAAAGCTGATCGCCAGAAATACGTTGAAGAGAAGGAATGGAAGAGTCTTCGAACAGGAGTATCACAGGTTTACAGCAGGTCTAGGACGACATCAGATCAAATACAGATCATGAATCACAGTTGGTGCAAAGTGAAATATCAAGGAAGACATACACAATTAGGGTCGTTTTTTGGGGTCACTAGCTACAGGTTTTTGCCCGCTTCTGTGTCGTAGTTGTTGTATCACTTTTTGGGGTTTCTTTTTCCCTGTTGTATTTCTGCTGGTGGTCATACCTTCTAGGCATTATAAAACTCTTTTCCCTAATTTATACATGCAGCTCTCCTACATGGTCTTGAAAAAAGAAATGATTTCTCCATATCCCGAGCTATTTCTTCATGCATGGAAATTGGTTACGACGTCGTATTTCTCAATCTAAGACAAGGCCATTGCAAGAAGTGAAATACTCCCTCCGTTCCAAATTAAATGAAGTTCTAGCTTTGTCCTATGTCAAACTTTTATAGGTTTGACCAAGTCTATATAAAAATATATCAACACCTACAAGACTAAATTAGTTTCATTAGATTCTTTACAAAATGTATTCGTTATATATTTTTGATATTGTAGATCTTAAATATTTTTTGATAGACTTGGTCAAACTTAAAGAAGTTTGAATTAGGACAAACCGAGAACTTCAATTAATTTGGAATGGAGGGAGTAGAAGATAGCAACATGGAACGACACCAAATGCTGGGTTTATAACAAACTTTTAATTGAAATAGAAAGCTTTCAATATAAGTGAAAAGGACACATATACTACAGCTACCTGTGTATTGTCATGTAGCCTATGGGTAAAAGAAGTGCAACAGTGTGCAAACCTTCATAAATAGATACGCAGGAACTCACTGGATACGTCACTACTGCATAAAATCATGTCAGAGTTCTAAATGTGTGACCTTGTGAGTTGACCAGTACAGGGTGCAATGCAGTAGCTTAAAAAATAGTATCAACTCCATATAAATTTAATTTGACAAATTTGAAGTGATGAGTAAAATACTTTACTCAGTCTGCATCCTAAGCATGCTCAATGATGGACAAGGAATTTAGACCAAGAAATACTATGGTGACTTGAGCCCCAGATTGCGAGTTGACATAATTGTCAATAGTTTTTCCTTCACAAAATAATGGAAAGCTAATGATGCCAACAACTTTCACTTTGCTAATAAGGAAATTTCAAGAGAGCTACAAGCTTCAAGCAAAGCTTAATAAATTCATAATTTGCACCTCCTCATTGAACAAATACAATTTCAGAAAAAACAACAATCAAAACATACCATGTGAGCAGGCTCAACAATATTGTAGCAAGTCCTGGCCTTGAACATGCTAACAAAATCATCTGCAATTTTCAAGTGAGACTAATATAAGGTAGGCGTCGATATAAACACCACAAAACTCACAAAAAATAATCAGTCTATTACGTAGCATGAGATTAGATTCTTGTCGACGTGACCCGTGATCAACTATGATCACACCATCATTCTCTCCCACTACACAATCATGTCCTACAGAAGTTTCAGGCCTAGACGCAGAATTTGGTCTGAAATTTGTGACCCAATGTCCACTACTTCCAATTGGCACCAACTTTATAAAACCACGGTCATAATTCGCACTAGTGCTCCTAAAGCCAATAGACAAGAAACGGAGTTAAAAATGAATGCAACACAAGAGATAGGAAATGACAAAAATTTAATGGAGGCCGGTAAATTAATAAGAGCCATCAGGAAAGAAATACCTTAAAGAATATGTGTTTATTGAATTTGCAGTGAAGGGTTGTAAGGAGAGCGACATAGGGTGCATAGACATATTGGAGCACCCACTGTTATTCTTAAGGTAACAATAGGATCTTGAAGGAAATGCAGAAACTCAACTTAATAGGCCCTTCTCCGTAAGATAACTTTCAGACGGGACAACAATATTCCTGATCAGAGCATGCTCATTAGACATTGCAAAATGCAAGAAAAAAAAATCTCTGGTACAAACTAAAGGCTCAACAGTCCCTGCATTTTCCATATAAGCAGATCCACTTCCATTTGGAAAAATTAATAAGTACATGTATTTAGTGGCATTTAATTTGAAATTGGTTCCACTAGTAGCTAGGGCTCAACCTATGCACACAAACTCTATTTTATTAGAATTTAAGTAGAAATATAACTATCATGAAAGTAGGGTTTAAATCGAACCATTGTTAAATAAGAAATAGGAATCTTACTATTATCGGTGAGCAGACTCTGGACCAAAATCTAAGCACTGATAGCTACCCCAAAAAGATAGATCATGCAAGGCATAGAAAATATGGCTTGATTGCACAATGAATGTAGAATTTAAACTCAATGCTTAACGATCCAACAAAAATAGATAAAACCATGACAAAAACTACAGATTGTAGTGTGGAGATACGAAAGAGTACCAAATCAGTGGCTTGATTCATCTATGCCTCCCACGACCTGATCAACAGTGGAAGGAAGACAATACCTTCAAGACATCAAAAATATAATTTCATAAGAAAAGGCATAAACATCAAGTGAAATAATTAATCATTGATACAAATATGAAAGCCTCCACTACGACGAGGTCAAACTCCTTTGAGAGACCTATAGGCTTGAAATGATAAAATGAAATGCATCAACTTGAGTTCAGTTCAGTACATACGCATCTTCTATCTCAATTCATTTTAACTTCAATGCCCCAATTTAGACGCGTCTTCTCTTTCTGTTCACTATAATTTCAATGCACCAATTTAGAAATTACCTGGTCCAAGAATTTACCCGGGGCGAAGCGAAGCAGCAGCCTGGCTGCGGTACGTCGCCGCGTTGGCGAGAAGCAGTGGGGCGCAGAGCGGCTGCGCGAGTCGGCGTTCCTCGGCCTCGGCGGCGCAGCCGAGGCAGGAACCGACGGCAGCAGCACGGCGGCCGAGGCCGGGGAGCACCGCCGAGACCGAGGGGGAACGGCGCGGTCGCGGTCTCGCGGAGCAGCCAGCAGACAGGACTGCGGGGGAACGGGGAGCTGGGCTGTAGGCTGTAGTCGCACGGGAGAGGCCGGAGTAAATTGCAGAAAACACTACTGTTTCTCAAAAAAAAACAGAAAACACTACTTTATTCTTTTTCAAAAACACCACGTCTTGTGTAATCTATTTGCAAAAATCACTGATCGACGGATCTCATTCTATTACATGGGCCCATTTTTTGTCTACATGGCCAAACAAGTCATCCCGACCGCCATTAGACGGCGTTAGACGACGCCATTCACACCAAGTCCATTTCCCCTCCCGTCCACGCCGCTTCATCGTTTTTCCCTTCCCGCTCCCCGCTCTCCCCCTCCCCCCTCCCCCTCTCAGCCCACTCCAGAGATGGCGACTCCGGTGAAACCAGGTGGTGGCGTAGGCGACGTGGATCCCGAGCTAGGCGAGTTTTGCGAGAGCTCGAACCCTAGCAAGCCGGCGGAGACAGCGTTGCAGTAGTATTTGGTCGAGAACACGGGGTGAGAGCGTTTGCCGCGGCGGTGAAGGCCAATCCGACGGGAAGTCACCGCCTCGCGTCATCCTTCGCGGCGTCTAGTGATATTTCTCCCCCCTTTCCCCTTCTCCATCTCCTTTCTCTATGGCTTTGACTAGGGTTAGGGTTATTGTTGTTGTTATAGTCAGATAGTGTTACTGTTATAGTGAATAAATTAGGTGTCGTTCAATGCTATGATGTGCATATTGTTTAATTTGTATACTAGTTGTGAGTGATTTAGTTCAAATTAGGTGTTGTTTAACCCTAGGGTTAGGTGTACTGTGTCAAATTAGTTGTTGTTTGTCGGCGTTCTGGGAACGGGGATACTCAGACTTGCCTGCCTACGGCCCACGGCGTGGCTCCATCGACGGCCCGGTACGGCCCAGCTTCAATATCGACAACTCAAGACCCTCGTGAGGCTTAAGGGCCAAGCCTCGTGAGGCGGACGACACCAAGACCTCCCTGGGGGGCGGCTTCCTCAGGTCGGCTCCCGAGGAACGGAGATATCTATGCAAGGTGCACCTCACGAGGTTCGGATGACGTGAGCCGTGATGACCAAGGCCAGGCGGGCGCCAGCGAGTGCAGTGTACCGGTTTCCTCTTTGGTGCTAAGGAGACAAGCGCAGGCGCAGAGTCCCGAGGAATCAACTAAAGGTTTTCATTCCGGTGCAACAAGACCAAGACAGCCAGGACGGCAAGACGGAAGTCATCGTGGAGCCCACCGCAGTGTCACAACTAGGAGCTTTTGCAGGCGAAGACTACTTTTGTCAGATAGCATGTACTAGTTGTTTCCCTTAAATTTGGCCGTTGTGGGATCCCTTCCCGCCTTACATTTGGGAAGAGGGCCAAGGCCACTATAAATTGGACTTAGCCACCACCATAGAAGATGACAGACGGACGGACGAACGGACATACGGATCATTAAGATCATCCTCACACCCACCAGCTCATCGAGCACAAGAACGCCTCTCCTCCTGAGGCTGTTCTCCATTGTACTAGTTCATCTGCAGCCCCTCGAGGCCAATCCACTGAAGGAAATATGCCCTAGAGGCAATAATAAAGTTATTATTTATTTCCTTATATCATGATAAATGTTTATTATTCATGCTAGAATTGTATTAACCAGAAACATAATACATGTGTGAATACATAGACAAACATAGTGTCACTAGTATGCCTCTACTTGACTAGCTCGTTGATTGAAGATGGTTAAGTTTCCTAGCCATAGACATGAGTTGTCATTTGATTAACGGGATCACATTATTAGGAGAATGATGTGATTGACTTGACCCATTTCGTTAGCTTAGCACTTGATCGTTTAGTTTGTTGCTATTGCTTTCTTCATGACTTATACATGTTCCTATGACTATGAGATTATGCAACTCCCGTTTACCGGAGGAACACTTTGTGTGCTACCAAACGTCACAACGTAACAGGGTGATTATAAAGGTGCTCTACAGGTGTCTCCGAAGGTACTTGTTGGGTTGGCGTATTTCGAGATTAGGATTTGTCACTCCGATTGTCGGAGAGGTATCTCTGGGCCCTCTCGGTAATGCACATCACATAAGCCTTGCAAGCATTGCAACTAATAAGTTAGCTGCGGGATGATGTATTACGGAACAAGTAAAGAGACTTGTCGGTAACGATATTGAACTAGGTATTGAGATACCGACGATCAAATCTCGGGCAAGTAACATACCGATGACAAAGGGAACAACGTATGTTGTTATGCGGTATGACCGATAAAAGATTTTCGTAGAATATGTAGGAGCCAATATGAGCATCCAGGTTCCGCTATTGGTTATTGACCGGAGACGTGTCTTGGTCATGTCTACATTATTCTCGAACCCGTAGGGTCCGCACGCTTAACGTTACGATGATAGTTTCGTTATGAGTTTATATATTTTGATGTACCGAAGGTTGTTCGGAGTCCCGGATATGATCACGGACATGAAGAGGAGTCTCGAAATGGTCGAGACATAAAGATCGATATATTGGACGGCTATATTCGGACACCAGAAGTGTTTCGGGTGATTTCAGAGAAAACCGGAGTGCCGGAAGGGTTACCGGAACCCCCCGGGGAAGTATTGGGCCTTAGTGGGCCTGAGGGGAGAGTGAGGGCAGCAGCCCAGGAGGTGGCGCCCCCCCTCCCACGGGGAGTCTGAATTGGACTAGGGGAGGGGGCGCGGCCCCTCTTTCCCTCTCCCTCTCCCTCTCTTTCCTTCCCCCTTCTCTCTTCCTAGTTGGACTAGGAAAGGGGAGTCCTACACTAGTAGAAAAAGGGTCAAACGTGAAGCACATTAGTGCCGGTTGGTAAAAAAACGGCACTAATGTGATCAATAGTGCCGGTTCGAATGGCTATGCATTAGTGCCGGTTCGTAATGAACCTTTAGTACCAGTTCGTGCCACGAACCGGTACTAAAGGGGTGGTGGCAGGCTGGCGTCAGGCCAGGGCCCCACGAGCACCTTTAGTGACGGTTTGTGACACAAACCGGTACTAAAGGTCTAACCTATAGTATCGGTTTGTGTCACCAACCGGCACTACAGAGTCTTAACCTATAGTCCCGGTTGAAGACACAAACCGGCACTATAGGGCAATTTTCAAACTCTACCCCCCCACGTGTATCGCCATTTCAGTTTTGAAAAAATCAAAAGAAAATGATAAAAACTTCAAAAAATAAAATCCTTCGAGAGGTAGTTATATTACTACATCTACACGTTAGGAAAATTTGAAAACTTAAATTTGGACATGTTTTGCAAAAAGTGTAGGGAAAATGTAAAACGGCTATAACTTTTGCATACGATGTCGGAAAAAAATGTATAATATATCAAAAAATTCAGCACGAAAATCCGCATCCGATGGAGACCGCCTACGGCCTATTTGCAATTTTTTAGAATCCTCAAATTCCAAAAGGAAAAAAAGATATGGTCAAATTTAAGTTTTTTTAAAAAAAATTTGTTAAATCTGGTCAAACTACTTATTCAAGAAGTATTAATGTTACTACATAATTATTCAAGAATATTAGTGTTACTAAATAATTATTTCATTTTTTTGAATTTTGGTCAAATCTGGTCAAACTATGGTCAAATTGTGGTCAAACTTATTCAAGAAATATTAGTGTTACTAAATAATTACTGTTTTTAGAATAATAGTTTCAAACTCAAACAGTGAAATGTGTGACTTCATGCTCAAGCTAAACTCCTGAGGGTTAATAGGATTGACATCTTACTATTGTCAGGAAAACAATAAGTGCAGACTTGGAAACGAAGAAGAATAGAACCCGAAAGTTAAGCGTGCTTGGGCTGGAGTAGTGAGAGGGATGGGTGACCGGTCGGGAAGATAGATGATTTGGAATGAGTGATCCACACTTGAGCAGTTAAGAGAGGTGATTAGAGACTAAATCACCAAATAATTCAGAAAAATTAAAAATCAAAAAAATAATCAAATTTTTTTCCAAAATTTTCAAAAAAAAAACCTTTAGTATCGGTTGTTAACACCAACCGGTACTAAAGGTCCCCCATACGTGGTGGCACTTTAGCGCCGGTTCGTGCCGAACCGGTACTAAAGGGGGGGGCCTTTAGTGCCCACCAATTAGTGCCGGTTATGAAACCGGCACTAAAGGCCCTTACAAACCGGTTTTAAAGCTCCGTTTTCTACTAGTGGCTACTCCTACTAGGAGGAGGACTCCCCCCTCCTTGGCGCGCCCCAAGGGCCGGCCGGCCTCTCCCCATTGCTCCTTTATATACAGGGGCAGGGGGCACCTCTAAACACACAAGTTGATCTTCGTGATCGTTCTCTTAGCCGTGTGCGGTGCCCCCCTCCACCATAATCCTCGATAATATTATAGCGGTGCTTAGGCGAAGCCCTGCGACGGTAGAACATCAAGATCATCACCACGCCGTCATGCTGACGGAACTCTTCCCCGACACTTTGCTGGATCGGAGTCCGGTGATCGTCATCGAGCTGAACGTGTGCTAGAACTCGGAGGTGCCGTAGTTTCGGTGCTTGATCGGTCGGGCCATGAAGACGTACGACTACATCAACCGCGTTGTGCTAACGCTTCTGCTTCCGGTCTACGAGGGTACGTAGACAACACTCTCCCCTCTCGTTGCTATGCATCACCATGATCTTGCGTGTGCGTAGGAATTTTTTTGAAATTACTACGTTCTCCAACAGTGGCATCCGAGCCTAGGTTTTATGCGTTGATGTTATGCACGAGTAGAACACAAGTGAGTTGTGGGCGATATAAGTCATACTGCTTACCAGCATGTCATATTTTGGTTCGGCGGTATTGTTGGATGAAGCGGCCCGGACCAACATTACGCGTACGCTTACGCGAGACTGGTTCTACCGACGTGCTTTGCACACAGGTGGCTGGCGGGTGTCAGTTTCTCCAACTTTAGTTGAACCGAGTGTGGCTATGCCCGGTCCTTGCAAAGGTTAAAACAGCACCAACTTGACAAACTATCGTTGTGGTTTTTTTATGCGTAGTTAAGAACGGTTCTTGCTAAAGCCCGTAGCAGCCACGTAAAACTTGCAACAATAAAGTAGAGGATGTCTAACTTGTTTTTGCAAGGCATGTTGTGATGTGATATGGTCAAGACATGATGCTAAATTTTATTGTATGAGATGATCATGTTTTGTAACCGAGTTATCGGCAACTGGCAGGAGCCATATGGTTGTCGCTTTATTGTATGCAATGCAATTGCGCTGTAATGCTTTACTTTATCACTAAGCGGCAGCGATAGTCGTGGAAGCATAAGTTTTGGTGAGACGGCAACAATGCTACGATGGTGATCAAGGTGCTGCGCCGGTGACGATGGTGATCATGATGGTGCTTCGAAGATGGAGATCACAAGCACAAGATGATGATGGCCATATCATATCACTTATATTGATTACATGTGATGTTTATCTTTTATGCATCTTATCTTGCTTTGATTGGCGGTAGCATTATAAGATGATCCCTCACTAAATTATCAAAGTATAAGTGTTCTCCCTGAGTATGCACCATTGCGAAAGTTCTTCGTGCTAAGACACCACGTGATGATCGGGTGTGATAGGCTCTACGTTCAAATACAACGGGTGCAAAACAGTTGCACACGCGGAATACTCAGGTTTAACTTGACGAGCCTAGCATATAACAGATATGGCCTCGGAACACGGAGACCGAAAGGTCGAGCGTGAATCATATAGTAGATATGATCAACATATTGATGTTCACCATTGATACTACTCCATATCACGTGATGATCGGACATGGTTTAGTTGATTTGGATCACGTGATCACTTAGAGGATTAGAGGGATATCTTTCTAAGTGGGAGTTCTTAAGTAATATGATTAATTGAACTTTAATTTATCATGAACTTAGTACCTGATAGTATCTTGCTTGTCTATGTTTGATTGTAGATAGATGGCTCGTGCTGTTGTTCCGTTGAATTTTAATGCGTTCCTTGAGAAAGCAAAGTTGAAAGATGATGGTAGCAATTACACGGACTGGGTCCGTAACTTGAGGATTATCCTCATTGCTGCACAGAAGAATTACGTCCTGGAAGCACCGCTAAGTGCCAAGCCTGCTGCAGGAGCAACACCAGATGTTATGAACGTCTGGCAGAGCGAAGCTGGTGACTACTCGATAGTTCAGTGTGCCATGCTTTACGGCTTAGAACCGGGTCTTCAACGACGTTTTGAACGTCATGGAGCATATGAGATGTTTCAGGAGTTGAAGTTAATATTTCAAGCAAATGCCCGGATTGAGAGATATGAAGTCTCCAATAAGTTCTATAGCTGCAAGATGGAGGAGAATAGTTCTGTCAGTGAACATATACTCAAAATGTCTGGGTATCATAATCACTTGACTCAACTGGGGATTAATCTTCCTGTTGATAGTGTCATTGACAGAGTTCTTCAATCACTGCCACCAAGCTACAAAAGCTTCGTGATGAACTATAATATGCAAGGGATGAATAAGACTATTCCTGAGCTCTTCGCAATGCTAAAAGCCGCGGAGGTAGAAATCAAGAAGGAGCATCAAGTGTTGATGGTCAATAAGACCACCAGTTTCAAGAAAAAGGGCAAAGGGAAGAAGAAAGGGAACTTCAAGAAGAACAGCAAACAAGTTGCTGCTCAGGAGAAGAAACCCAAGTCTGGACCTAAGCCTGAAACTGAGTGCTTCTACTGCAAGCAGACTGGTCACTGGAAGCGGAACTGCCCCAAGTATTTGACGGATAAGAAGGATGGTAAAGTGAACAAAGGTATATGTGATATACATGTTATTGATGTGTACCTTATTAATGCTTGCAGTAGCACCTGGGTATTTGATACTGGTTCTGTTGCTAACATTTGCAACTCGAAACAGGGGCTACGGATCAAGCGAAGATTGGCTAAGGACGAGGTGACGATGCGCGTGGGAAATGGTTCCAAAGTTGATGTGATCGCGGTCGGCACGCTACCTCTACATCTACCTTCGGGATTAGTATTAGACCTAAATAATTGTTATTTGGTGCCAGCGTTGAGCATGAACATTATATCTGGATCTTGTTTGATGCGAGACGGTTATTCATTTAAATCAAAGAATAATTGTTGTTCTATTTATATGAGTAATATCTTTTATGGTCATGCACCCTTGAAGAGTGGTCTATTTTTGATGAATCTCGATAGTAGTGATACACATATTCATAATGTTGAAATCAAAAGATGCAGAATTGATAATGATAGTGCAACTTATTTGTGGCACTGCCGTTTAGGTCATATCGGTGTAAAGCGCATGAAGAAACTCCATACTGATGGACTTTTGGAACCACTTGATTATGAATCACTTGGTACTTGCGAACCGTGCCTCATGGCTAAGATGACTAAAACGCCGTTCTTCGGTACTATGGAGAGAGCAACGGATTTGTTGGAAATCATACATACAGATGTATGTGGTCCAATGAATGTTGAGGCTCGTGGCGGATATCATTATTTTCTCACCTTCACAGATGATTTAAGCAGATATGGGTATATCTACTTAATGAAACATAAGTCTGAAACATTTGAAAAGTTTAAAGAATTTCAGAGTGAAGTTGAAAATCATCGTAACAAGAAAATAAAGTTTCTACGATCTGATCGTGGAGGAGAATATTTGAGTTACGAGTTTGGTCTACATTTGAAACAATGCGGAATAGTTTCGCAACTCATGCCACCCGGAACACCACAACGTAATGGTGTGTCCGAACGTCGTAATCGTACTTTATTAGATATGGTGCGATCTATGATGTCTCTTACTGATTTACCGTTATCATTTTGGGGTTATGCTTTAGAGACGGCTGCATTCACATTAAATAGGACACCATCGAAATCCGTTGAGACGACGCCTTATGAACTATGGTTTGGCAAGAAACCAAAGTTGCCGTTTCTAAAAGTTTGGGGCTGCGATGCTTATGTGAAAAAGCTTCAACCTGATAAGCTCGAACCCAAATCGGAGAAATGTGTCTTCATAGGATACCCAAAGGAGACTGTTGGGTACACCTTCTATCACAGATCCGAAGGCAAGACTTTTGTTGCTAAATTAGGAGTTTTTCTAGAGAAGGAGTTTCTCTCGAAAGAAGTGAGTGGGAGAAAAGTAGAACTTGATGAGGTAACTATACCTGCTCCCTTATTGGAAAGTAGTACATCACAGAAACCGGTTTTTGTGACACTTACACCAATTAGTGAGGAAGCTAATGATAATGATCATGAAACTTCAGATCAAGTTACTACCGAACCTCGTAGATCAACCAGAGTAAGATCCGCACCCGAGTGGTACGGTAATCCTGTTCTGAAAGTCATGCTACTAGATCATGATGAACCTACGAACTATGAAGAAGCGATAGTGAGCCCAGATTCCACAAAATGGCTAGAAGCCATGAAATCTGAGATGGGATCCATGTATGAGAACAAAGTGTGGACTTTGGTTGACTTGCCCGTTGATCGGCAAGCAATTGAGAATAAATGGATCTTCGAGAAGAAGACTGACGCTAACGGTAATGTTACTGTCTATAAAGCTCGACCTGTTGCAAAAGGTTTTCAACAAGTTCAAGGGATTGACTACGATGAGACCTTCTCACCCGTAGCGATGCTTAAGTCTGTTCGAATCATGTTAGCAATTGCCGCATTTTATGATTATGAAATTTGGCAAATGGATGTCAAAACTGCATTCCTGAATGGATTTATGGAAGAAGAGTTGTATATGATGCAACCAGAAGGTTTTGTCGATCCAAAGGGAGCTAACAAAGTGTGCAAGCTCCAGCGATCCATTTATGGACTGGTGCAAGCCTCTTGGAGTTGGAATAAACGCTTTGATAGTGTGATCAAAGCATTTGGTTTTATACAGACTTTTGGAGAAGCCTGTATTTACAAGAAAGTGAGTGGGAGCTCTGTAGCATTTCTGATATTATATGTGGATGACATATTATTGATTGGAAATAATATAGAATTTCTGGATAGCATAAAGGGATACTTGAATAAGAGTTTTTCAATGAAAGACCTCGGTGAAGCTTCTTACATATTGGGCATTAAGATCTATAGAGATAGATCAAGACGCTTAATTGGACTTTCACAAAGCACATACCTTGACAAGGTTTTGAAGAAGTTCAAAATGGATCAAGCAAAGAAAGGGTTCTTGCCTGTGTTACAAGGTGTGAAGTTGAGTAAGACTCAATGTCTGACCACCGCAGAAGATAGAGAGAAAATGAAAGATGTTCCCTATGCTTCAGCCATAGGCTCTATCATGTATGCAATGCTGTGTACCAGACCTGATGTGTGCCTTGCTATAAGTCTAGCAGGGAGGTACCAAAGTAATCCAGGAGTGGATCACTGGACATCGGTCAAGAACATCCTGAAATACCTGAAAAGGACTAAGGATATGTTTCTCATATATGGAGGTGACAAAGAGCTCATCGTAAATGGTTATGTTGATGCAAGCTTTGACACTGATCCGAACGATTCTAAATCGCAAAACGGATACGTATTTTTACTAAACGGAGGAGCTGTCAGTTAGTGCAGTTCAAAACAAAGCGTCATGGCGGGATCTACATGTGAAGCAGAGTACTGCTTCGGAAGAAGCAAATGAAGGAGTCTAGATGAAGGAGTTCATATCCGATCTAGGTGTCATACCTAGTGCATCGGGTCCAATGAAAATCTTTTGTGACAATACGTGTGCAATTGCCTTGGCAAAGGAATCCAGATTTCACAAGAGAACCAAGCACATCAAGAGACGCTTCAATTCCATTCGGGATTTAGTCCAAGTGGGAGACATAGAAATTTGCAAGATACATACAGATCTGAATGTTGCAGACCCGCTGACTAAGCCTCTTCCATGAGCAAAACATGATCAACACCAAGGCTCCATGGGTGTTAGAATCATTACTATGTAATCTAGATTATTGACTCTAGTGCAAGTGGGAGACTGAAGGAAATATGCCCTAGAGGCAATAATAAAGTTATTATTTATTTCCTTATATCATGATAAATGTTTATTATTCATGCTAGAATTGTATTAACCGAAAACATAATACATGTGTGAATACATAGACAAACATAGTGTCACTAGTATGCGTCTACTTGACTAGCTCGTTGATCGAAGATGGTTAAGGTTCCTAGCCATAGACATGAGTTGTCATTTGATTAACGGGATCACATCATTAGGAGAATGATGTGATTGACTTGACCCATTTCGTTAGCTTAGCACTTGATCGTTTAGTCTGTTGCTATTGCTTTCTTCATGACCTATACATGTTCCTATGACTATGAGATTATGCAACTCCCGTTTACCGGAGGAACACTTTGTGTGCTACCAAACGTCACAATGTAACTGGGTGATTATAAAGGTGCTCTACAGGTGTCTCTGAAGGTACTTGTTGGGTTGGCGTATTTCGAGATTAGGATTTGTCACTCTGATTGTCAGAGAGGTATCTCTGGGCCCTCTCGGTAATGCACATCACATAAGCCTTGCAAGCATTGCAACTAATAAGTTAGCTGCGGGATGATGTATTACGGAACGAGTAAAGAGACTTGCCGGTAATGAGATTGAACTAGGTATTGAGATACTGACGATCAAATCTCGGGCAAGTAACATACCGATGACAAAGGGAACAACGTATGTTGTTATGCGGTCTGACCGATAAAAGATTTTCGTAGAATATGTAGGAGCCAATATGAGCATCCAGGTTCCGCTATTGGTTATTGACCAGAGACGTGTCTCAGTCATGTCTACATTATTCTCGAACCTGTAGGGTCCGCACGCTTAACGTTACGATGACAGTTTCATTATGAGTTTATATATTTTGATGTACCGAAGGTTGTTCGGAGTCCCGGATATGATCACGGACATGACGAGGAGTCTCGAAATGGTCGAGACATAAAGATCGATATATTGGACGGCTATATTCGGACACCGGAAGTGTTTCGGGTGATTTCGGAGAAAACCGGAGTGCCGGAAGGGTTACCGAAACCCCCCAGGGAAGTATTGGGACTTAGTGGGCCTGAGGGGAGAGAGAGGGCAACAGCCCAAGAGGCGGCGCGCCCCCTCCCATGGGGAGTCCGAATTGGACTAGGGGAGGGGGGCGTGGCCCCTCTTTCCCTCTCCCTCTCCCTCTCTTTCCTTCCCCCTTCTCTCTTCCTAGTTGGACTAGGAAAGGGGAGTCCTACTCCTACTAGGAGGAGGACTCTCCCCTCCTTGGCACACCCCAAGGGCCCGCCGGCCTCTCCCCCTTGCTCCTTTATTTACAGGGGCAGGGGGCACCTCTAAACACACAAGTTGATCTTCTTGATCGTTCTCTTAGCCGTGTGTGGTGCCCCCCTCCACCATAATCCTCGATAATATTATAGCGGTGCTTAGGCGAAGCCCTGCGACGGTAGAACATCAAGATCGTCACCACGCCGTCGTGCTGACGGAACTCTTCCCCGACACTTTGCTGGATCGGAGTCCGGGGATCGTCATCAAACTGAACGTGTGCTAGAACTCGGAGGTGCCGTAGTTTCGGTGCTTGATCGGTCGGGCCGTGAAGACGTACGACTACATCAACTGCGTTGTGCTAACGTTTCCGCTTCCGGTCTACGAGGGTACGTAGACAACGCTCTCCCCTCTCGTTGCTATGCATCACCATGATCTTGCGTGTGCGTAGGAATTTTTTTGAAATTACTACGTTCTCCAACATCCACTACAAAGCAGGAGTAGGGGTTTACACCGCAAGGTGGCCCGAACCTGGGTAAACTGTTGTGTATCTTATCCATAGGGTTCATCGAGCTAGGCCGTGGGAACGGTGGGCAGGCAGACTGGGGAGGATGAGTTCTTTGCATGCACCCCAGAGTTCGAACCTCTCGAGGGTCTGCGGAACCCCGAATCCGACATTTGGCACGGCAGGTAGGGGTGCGTCGGAGCCTCTCTTTCGCCGAACGATTCGCCACCGCTCCATCGCTTCCATGGCTGACGTCCATCGAGCCCGTGCTGAGCGTCGGGCCGCCCTCGCCACTCATGTCGCCCAGACGGCACCTACTGGTGGGCCTCCCTGTCGCCCGCTGCCAACGCCACCATTGGCCCGGCGGGGCATGAGCAGCAAGCTTCGTCGCTGCACCCCTCAGTGCGGCGTGATGGGCGCACCGCCACCCCGTCACTGACCCCGGCTGGTTCGTCGTCTCACGGTCGCCATGGTCCAGCGAACGTGCAGGCCGTGTGACTCATGGCGTGCGAGCTCCCGCGCTATCGCCCCGTCGACGACCTCTACGAAGATTGGCTGGACCGCATCGCCGAGCTCACCAGCGCCACCGGGGCCTCTCCTGCCCCGTCTCTCCCGCTGCCTCGCCAGTCGCCTGCTGCGGGTGACGTAGCCCATGGAGCGCCTCCTCCACCTCCCCATCAAGATGCCATCATCGAGCCAAGGCACGAGGCCCCGAGGCGTGACCCACCGCGCGGGGCGCCTATGCGGGAAGAAGAAAGCTGCCAGCTGGTCCAGCGGCCGTAGGCAGAGGTGCGCGCTCCCAACACCGCCACGTCAGGACCGCGCGTCACCAGCCGTGGTGGCGCGTGAGCACCAAGATCAAGCTCCACACCCACGACGAGCGCTCGTGACCACAGCAGGCTGCCACGCCTTCACTCCAGAGCTAAGCAACATCGTCTAGCCAGGGAAGTTCAAGCTCGACCTGCCTCCATGCTACAACGGCACTCCTGACCCTGCCGAGTTCTTGCAACTCTACGAGCTGAGCATCGAGGCGGCCAACGGCGACGAGAAGGTTAACACGAACTGGTTTCCCATGGCCCTCAAGGATGGGGTGGAAGTGCTAGTTATCGACTAGATGGGGAGGGTGAATAGGCGATTTTTATGAAAGTCTTCAAAACATGGAAGTTTCGAAGACAAACGATAGAAATGAACCTATAAACATGCAGCGGAAGGTAGACTACACTAGGCAAGCCATAGTCAAGTATTCGATGAAGTGAAAGCACAAAGACTAATAGCAGCTAGGCAGTAAGGATCAGGATGGAAGATAGTATGAAGCTAATCAGAACAAACAGTCACACAGTACAAATAGATAATGCAAACAGGCAATGACTTCACAAGGACCAACTGTAAATAAGGAGATGGGAAGGATAGAACCAGTTGCTTAGTGAAGAAGACAATGATTTGTTGGACCAGTTCCAGTTGCTGTGACAACTGTACGTCTAGTTAGGGAGGCTGCGATTTAACTCAGAAGACCGTGTCTTCACCTTATTCCCCTTGAGCTAAGGACACCCAGTCCCCGCCCAATCACTCAGGTAAGTCTTCAAGGTAGACTTCCAAACCTTCACAGACTTCATTCACCGGCGATCCACAATGACTCTTGGACACTCAGAACGCTACGCCTAACCGGCTGGAAGATTCACAGTCCTCAAGTGTAACAAGTCTTCAGATCACACAGACAGGAAGACTTTAGTGATGCCTAACACTCTTTGGCCCTAGGTGTTTAGGGCTTTGTCCTCGCAAGGATTTCTCTCTCAAAGGCTTCAAGGTGGGTTGCTCTCAAACGACAAAAGCCGTGCACTAACTCTGAGCAGCCGCCAATTTATGGTGTAGGGGGTGGGCTATTTATATCCACTAGGCAACCCGACCTGATTTGTCCGAAATGACCCTGGGTCACTAAGGAACTGACACGTGTTCCAACAGTCAGATTTCAAACACACGCGGTAACTTTACTTGGGCTACAAGTAAAGCTGACTCATCCAGCTCTGGATAAGATTTGCTCTCATTGTCTTTGCTCGAAGACATAGTATTTCGTTTAAGCATCACTTCAGTCACTCTGACTTTCTTCACTGGGACCCCACTTAACAGTATGGTGGTTCCTATGACTTAACAAAGAAGAAAAGAAAACAATGAAACAACTAAGTCTTCGCGCTCCATAGTCTTCACGCGATGTCTTCTCTTGTCATAGTCTTCAATGTGAATATCTTCACATACCACCTTTGTCTTCAATGTCTTCATACATTTTTAGGGGTCATCTCCAGTAGGTAAACCGAATCAATGAGGGACTACTACCTGTGTTATCCTGCAATCCTCACAAACACATTAGTCCCTCAACCAGGTTTGTCGTCAATACTCCAAAGCCAACTAGGGGTGGCACTAGATGCACTTACAATCTCCCCCTTTTTGGTGATTGATGACAAACTGGTTGAAGTTTTCAACGGGGATAAAAGTATGTGAAAGTGTAAAGGATTTAGGTATTGTCTTCGTAAGTAGCAGAAAGGCTCCCCCTGAAGATGTGCATATAAGTATTTTGCTTTTGAATGCAAATGCACATGGCAGGTTGTACTTGCGGAGCTCCTCTTCTACTTATGAAGACAATTCATCATGCATGAAAGGATATAACGAAGATAATGACATGCATAATGAAAAATGGACGTCTGCAAAATGACTTCGTGCGGGATTTATCATCGCACATGCGAAATTTATCATCGCATCATAGAATAGCAAACAAGTAGCAGACGGCCATCAAGTTTAACTGTTACAACTCAAAGAACCAAATGTATCAAAAGCGAGAGTTGTAAGCACTTGGCAAATGTAGCAAAAAGTATAGCAACCACCTATATGGACCCGCTTGAAGACTATCAACTCATATGCTTCTCCCCCTTTTGTCAGTAATGACCAAAAAGGTTTGAAGACATAGAGCTTCTACTCGTTCCCAGGAGGAGTAGGCGAAGCAGCAGGGTCGTCATTGAGGTTCGGTGGTGCAGAAGAACTTGGTGCAGTGTCGAGGCGCGCCGAAGCTGGAGGTGATGAAGTAGCATCATCTTGGTCATCTATGACTCTGGCATTCACCGTTGCAGCTGAGGAGGAATAGTCAGAGTCTTCGAGTGAGGGAGTCCGACGCAAGTGAGCATTCCTTGGAGGAGTTGAGTCAAACTTGAATCTCTCCGTGAGGCCATCGTCTTGAAGATCAGCTTCAGCACTGAGCAATGTCAAACTCTTCCATGACCCCCGACAGGTTTCATGTGTAACAAAGGCATTCTTGGTGGCAAGATTGCGAATGCGATTGACGTCCACCAAGAGGTTTTGCATCTGACGCTTAAGCCAGTCATGATGCTTGTCTTGTTTCTGATGTAGAGCGATGAGAAGCTCTCGATCATTTAGAACACGAGATCACTTCCGAGGCCTTTGAGAAATGGTGCTTTCAGTGGCTTCAGTTTGGGTGCGAGGGGCACGTGTATTGCCAGCCAAGGGATAAACACGAGAAATGGCCTGAACTCCTTCAATGGGCTGGGTGAAGCTTTGATGATCGACATTGTGAAGATAAATTGGCTCCTTTGCAGGCTCTAGGTAAATGGCTTCGACAGACAGATCAACCTCTGGCAAGAATATAAGATGATTGCGTGCAGATGGCTGATAGTTGATAGCAGAGTGAAGCTTGATGAGGCGCATTACCCATGGAGCATAGAACTTCAGACCAAAGATATCGGAGCCAGATGCAGCCAATTGTCTGCTGAAGAAGTCTTGAGCATTGAAGCTGATGCCATTGAAGATATAGAAAACCAATGTCTTCATTGCTCCTTCAAGCTTCGCTGCAAGAGAATGTACTTTGACCGGCTAGAGAGTTTGCCTGATAATATGATAAATAGTGCGGGGCAGATACTCTAGGTCTTCAACAAAGAACTCCTTAGGATAGTCAGCGTCTTGTGGCAGTGGCTTCATCATGCTCAGCATTTGGCTCATGTTTGGCTCTGGCTTCTGGAAGATGCTCTCCAAAGCATTTTGGTGCAGCTGACAACCTGATTCATAATGTTCGCCAGGAGTGGGCAGGGCAATAAGCTCAATGATGTCTTGGGCTTTAGCTTCATGGTGTACATCGCCTGTCATCCACTCAAGGATCCAAGTCTTCGGATCCCTGTTGTAGGCACGAATGTGGAGGGTAGCATAGAATTGAAGCAGAAGTTCTTCATTCCAATGTTCTTTTGCAGTCACAAATGGGAGAAGACCAACATCTTTGAAGCAGTCAAGGGCTTCTTCTAGGCAGGGCAGACCAGCCATGGCTTCGCAGTCTAGACGCATATGAGGGAAAATGTGCCCCTGATTGTATAAGATGCAGGAATAGTAACTCCACTGTTGATAACTCCAGAATCGATCTGATGAGATTCTTGGCCTTGTGTAGGGGTTCTTGGCACTGTCAAAGAATGTGTTGTGTGCCTTGAAGCCATTGACATTAAAGGATCCTGGTGAAGTTGCGGTACCTGGGAACCTGGGCAGTCTTGGCTTAGGCTTCTGGACCTGAGGCCTGCGCTCTACATGATAATCAAATTGTGGACTAGCAGCAGGTGGATGAACCAGAATGGGCCATCTGACAGTAGTCAACTGACCATGATCATATGCTTGCTCGATGGTGTGTGGCCGTGGAGGCGGTACAGGAGCAGTGGAAGTGGCAGTGGTATTGACTTATGGCTATAGATTTGTGTCAGGAGCAGCATTGGCTTCAGGTGCAATCACTTATGGCACCACATTAACTTCAGGTGCCATAGTAGCTTCAGCCATGACAACGTCATTGGCTTCAGTATGGGTGTTGGCGGTCGCCTCAATGTTATCAACATCCACTCGAGTAGCTGGAGGGTCGGACATGTTCTCCTCGAGAACAACTTCAGGGTTGGTTGGGGGTGTAGTGTAACGCCCTCGATGCGGCTATAGCTCCCACGTGTCGAGGCACGACTTAGAGGCATAACCGCATTGAAAGCAATGTCGCAAGTTAGGCAATCTTCACAACATCCCATGTAATATAGATAATAAAAGGGGTGATACATAGTTGGCTTACACTCGCCACGTCAATCAAAGTACATAAATAGCATTACATCAAATAAACACTCATGGCCCGACTACGGCGCCAAAATAAAAGATAAACCCAACATGCGACATGGTCCCGATCACCCCAACTGAGCACCACTACTGATCATCAGGGAAAGACACATAGTATCGGCATGAGTCCTCGTCGAACTCCCACTTGAGCTCAAGCGCGTCATCTGGAACGGAATCATCAGGCCCTGCATCTAGTTTGGAAGTAATCTGTGAGCCACAGGGACTCAACAATCTCGCACCCTCGCGATCAAGACTATTTCAGCTTATAGGTAAGGCAAGGTAAATATGTGGAGCTGCAGCAAGCGACTAGCATATATGGTGGCTATCCTGTTCGCAAAAGAGAGCAAGAAGAGGAGGCAAAGCGCGAGCGAGAAACTAGAGAGCAACCTGCGCAAGCATTACTCCAACACCGTGTTCACTTCCCGGACTCCGCCGAGAAGAGACCATCACGTTAACTCACACTTTTGATTCATTTTAATTAAGTTAGGGTTCAAGTTATCTACAACCGGACATTAACAAATTCCCATCTGCCCATAACCGCGGGCACGGCTTTCGAAAGTTCAAATCCCTGCAGGGGAGTCCCAACTTAGCCCATGACAAGCTCTCACGGTCAACGAAGGAATAGACCTTCTCCCGAGACATTCCGATCAGACTCGGTATCCCGGTTCTACAAGACACCTCGACAAGTTAACACAAATCCAGCAACACCACCCAGATGTGCCAATAAATCCCGATAGGATCTGCACATATCTCGTTCTCAGGGCACACTGGATGAGCAAGACGTCGGGTAGGCCAGCCCAGAGTTGCCCCTGGTAGCCCCGGACATCGCTCGGTTGGACCAACACTCAGAGGAGCACTGACCCGGGGGGGGGGGGCTAAAATAAGATGACCCTCGGGCTCCGGAAACCCAATGGAAAAAGAGGCTAGGTGGCAAATGGTAAAACCAAGGTTGGGCATTGCTGGAAAAGCTTTAATCAAGGCGAACTATCAAGGGGTTCCCATTATAACCCAACCGCGCAAGGAACGCAAAATCCGGGAACATAACACCGATATGACGGAAACTAGGGCGGCAAGAGTGGAACAAAACACTAGGCGAGAGGCCGAGCCTTCCACCCTTTACCAAGTATACAGATGCATTAAGATAACATGGCAATATAATGATATCCCAACAAGTAAAATAATGTTCCAACAAGGAATGGTCTCTAATCTTCACCTGCAACTAGCAACGCTATAAGAGGGGCTGAGCAAAGCGGTAACATAGCCAATCAATGGTTTGCTAGGACATGGTGAGTTAGAGGTTTGACATGGCAACTTGGGAGGCATGATAAGCAAGTGGTAGGCATCGTAGCATAGGCATAGCAAAAGAGCGAGCGTCTAGCAAAGCAAAGATAGTAGTGATTTCGAGGGTATGATCATCTTGCCTGCAAAGTTGTCAGAGTTGACTGGATCCTCAAAAGCAAACTCAACGGGCTCCTCGTTAGCGAACTCGTCTCCCGGTTCTACCCAAACAAGACAAACAAGCAACAAGGACACAATCAACCACGTGCAAACTAAAACAACATGATGCAAAGATGGTATGCTATGCGGGATGCATATGCAAGATTTGACAAGGAATGCATGAACCTGGCCTCAACATGGAAATCCAAGTGTGCCATTGGAAAGATGAGATGAAATCGCTTGAAAACGATATAAAGAACGCCGGAATCGGAGTTACGGTTTGGAAATGGCACGCGATTCAAATATGACCACGTTCTGTGATTTACAGCAAGTAGCCATCTAAATGCAACAAGATGAACATGCTACAGCACCCAAACATGGCATCAAAATACATGGCAGGGATCCATTCATGATGCTTAACAAAATACTAGCACTGAGCTACGGCCAATTCATCCATTAACAGGTTCAACCAAGCATGGCAAAAATGCATTTGGCAAACAGATTTCAGACTTTGTGAAATTAACACTTGTCTGGAATTTCAGATCAGATAGCACACTTTGGAGCATGAAAACTATATTCTACAGGACCTGAACATGGCAAAGTAAAGCATGGCATGGAGCTACTCAAAGAGCTTAACAAAAGTCCCTTAGTGACCGTGAACCAAAAGGGATCAGAAAATACATTTGCAAGCATGTGAACATGGCAAAAATATAATCAGTTCTCAGACTTTGTGAAAACTGGAGCATGATGGAACAGATATCAAGTAGGCATGTTTACGAGCTTGATGCACTCGCTACAGAGCAAGTCATGACAATCTAAGCATTCACCCATCAATAATACACAAAATACAAGCTAGACATGGCAAGAACAATAACATAGCATGCACGGATCAACTACAACAACCTCGGCAAAATCGCTAACAAGTAGACAATCTGCCCAGATTCACGAAATGACAAAAGTAGAGCTCGATTTACTCGAGCTAGGGAGCTCCATAATTGCAAACAAAGACATGGATGGATAGAGCACTACAATATTAACAAAACATCCTTACTAATCATCCTCAAAAGAGGCACGGATCACTAGGAATCAACATGAACATATGGCATAATGAGATAAACAGTCCAAGGACCTAGTGGAAATGCTAAGTCCCTGAAACCAGCATTAACGAATGCTCCACTTTGCAAGCTTGTACTAGTCACCACACACATCACAAAAATACAAGGATTGCACCTCTGGATAGATGGCAAAACATATAACAAAACTCATGTAGAGCTCAGGGGCATATCATGCACACAATAATTATGGCAAAAATGACAAATATCTAAATGGAGCACCAGATCTGACAATTAACTCAAATAGCATTCTTCTAACAGCATTTCGGGCATCAAGATGAACTCAAATGAAAATGATGCAATGAGATGAAATGACGTACTCTCTGAGGTGAACATTTTGATATGCTATATGCTCAAAACAGGTCTACGGATGAGGAGGTACAACATGATGAACATAGCCAAAATAACTAGGGACTTGGGGAAAAAGAGAGAGGTCAACCCCTAGGGTTTACTGTAGCGGTTCAGATCTA
This sequence comes from Triticum aestivum, assembly GCF_018294505.1. Lineage (NCBI taxonomy): Eukaryota > Viridiplantae > Streptophyta > Magnoliopsida > Poales > Poaceae > Triticum > Triticum aestivum. The sequence goes on from NC_057809.1 coordinate 174,063,078, forward strand.
GATCATGGCGCGGAAGCCGAGGTTCCCCGGCACCGGGGTTGGAGCTCGGGGAGTCCGCCGGGGAGGGAGAGACGGCGAGGTGCGGTGGCCGGGGC